>NC_034190.2:61790470-62032970 GCF_002021735.2 Oncorhynchus kisutch | reverse complement strand
GCTTTAATATTTTAATATTTCTGTTCTCCAAATTCATATTCATTACATAAATAGGCCCATTTCATTTTGTGTGGCTTGCCGTTCCAAATAAAATAGAATAATAGAACATTTTAAAAACATGTCACAAGGCAAGGCCATAAGTAAATAGGTAAACTGGGATATGACTAAAGAGTTAAATAATGGTGATTATTCCACAAATAGCAAGATATTATCTATTTTTTGCTAACTTTCTATTAACATTTATTGTAGTGAGACATTTCTTTCTTTCGGGATATGAATACAGAGTATGTCCAAATCACCGTCAGACCATTTTATTATTAAAACTACACGGTAATGTAATATCTGTTTGTTTCATATCTGCAAGTAGTATCTGCAAGTAGTTAAAACACTGTCAATTCCAATTTAAGCACCATCTGTTGAGTACCTGGTCCAGAAGATCTGAGCGCTCATTTCAGCGGCCCATTTACAGTGCATTCGGAAAGTATTCAAACCCCTTGACTTTTTCCAAATGTTGTTACTTTAAAACCTTATTCTAAAATTGATTAAATTATTTATTTTTTCACCCTCATCAATCTACACACAATACCCCATAATGACAAAGCAAAAACTGGTTTGACATTTTTGCAAATATTTAAAAAATTTAAAACTGATATATCACATTTACATAGGTATTCAGACCCTTTACTCAGTACTTTCTTGAAGCACCTTTGGCAGTATTTACAGCCTCGAGTCTTCTTGGGTATGACGTTACAAGCTTGGCACACCTATTCTTGGGGAGTTTCTCCCATTCTTCTCTGCAGATCATCTCAAGCTCTAACAGGTTCATATTTCCCTCGATCCTGACTAGTCTCCCAGTCCCTGCTGCTGAAAAACATCCCTCACAGCATGATGCTGCCACCAACATTCTTCACCGTAGGGATGGTGCCAGGTTCCATCCAGACGTGACACTTGGCATTCTGGCAAAAGAGATCAATCTTGGTTTCATTTGACCAGATCATCTTGTTTCCCATGGCCTGTCCTTTAGGTGCCTTTTGGCAAACTCTGAGTGGGCTGTCACGTGCATTTTGCTGAGGAGAAGCTTCCGTCTGTCCACTCTACCATAAAGACCTGGTTGATGGAGTGCTGCAGAGATGGTTGTCAATCTGGAAGTTTCTCCCATCTCCACAGAGGAATTCAGGAGCTCTGTCAGAGTGACCATTGGGTTCTTGGTCACCTCCCTGACCAAAGCCCTGGTCCCCTGATTGCTCAGTTTGACCGGGCAGTCAAACTTCTTCCAATTAAGAATGATGGAAGCAAATGTGCTCTTGGGGAACATCAATGCTGCAGAAATGTTTTGGTACCCTTCCCCAGATCTTTGCTTCAACAAAATCCTGTCTCGGGGCTCAACGGACAATTGCTTCGACCTCATGGTTTGGTTTTTACTCTGACATGCATTGTCAACTGTGGGACCTTATATACAGTTGAAGTCGGATGTTTACATACACCTCAGCCAAATACATTTAAACTCCGTTTTTCACAATTAATCCTAGTAAAAATTCCCTGTCTTAGGTCAGTCAGGATCACCACTTTATTTTAAGAATGTAAAATGTCAGAATAATAGTAGAGAGAATGATTTATTTAAGCTTTTATTTTTCATCACATTCCCAGTGGGTCAAAAGTTTACATACACTCAATTAGTATTCGGTAACATTGACTTTAAATGGTTAAAATGGGGCAAACGTTTTGGGTAGCCTTCCACAAGCTTCCCACAATAAGTTGGGTGAATTTTGGCCCATTACTCCTGACAGAGCTGGTATAACTGAGTCAGGTTTGTAGGACTCCATGCTCACACACACTTTTCAGTTCTGCCCAGAAATGTTCTATAGGATTGAGGTCAGGACTGGTGTCTTGAGATGTTGCTTCAATATATCCACATAATTTCCCCCCATCATGATGCCATCTATTTGTGCAGTGCACCAGTCCCTCCTACAGCAAAGCACCTCCACAATATGATGCTGCCACCCACGTGCTTCACGGTTGGGATGGTGTTCTTCGGCTTGCAAGCCTCCCCCTTTTTCCTCCAAACATAACGATGGTCATTATAGCCAAACAGTTCCATTTTTGTTTCATCAGACTAGAGGACATTTCTCCAAAAAGTACGATCTCTGTCCCCATGTGCAGTTGTAAACCGTAGTCTGGTTTTGGAGCAGTGCCTTCTTCCTTGCAGAGCGGCCTTTCAGGTTATGTTGATATAGGACTCGTTTTACTGTGGATATAGATACTTTTGTGCCTGTTTCCTCCAGCATCTTTACAAGGTCCTTTGCTGTTGTTCTGGGATTGATTTGCACTTTTCACACCAAAGTACGTTCATCTCTAGGAGACAGAACGTGTCTCCTTCCTGAGTGGTATGACGGCTGCGTGGTCCCATGGTGTTTATACTTGCATACTATTGTTTGTACAGATGAACGTGGTACCTTTAGGAATTTGGAAATAGCTCCCAAGGATGAACTAGACTTGTGGAGGTCTACAAATGTTTTTCTGAGGTCTTGGCTGATTGCTTTTGATTTTCCCATGATGTCAAGCAAAGGGCCACTGAGTTTGAAGGTAGGCCTTGAAATACATCCACAGGTACACCTCCAATTGACTCAAATGATGTCAATTAGCCTATCAGAAGCTTCGAAAGCCATGACATAATTTTATGGAATTTTCCAAGCTGTTTAAAGACACAGTCAACTTACTGTATGTAAACTTCTGACCCACTGGAATTGTGATACAGTGAATTATAAGTGAAATAGTCTGTAAACAATTGTTGGAAAAATGTGTTGGGTCATGCGCAAAGTAGATTTCCTAACCATACTGGCCAAAACATTAGTTTGTTAACAAGAAATTTGTGGAGTGGTTGAAAAACGAGTTTTAAAGACTCCAACCTAAGTGTATGTAAACCTCCGACTTCAACTGTAGGTCCCACAGTTGTGTGCCTTTCCAAATTATGTCCAATCAATTGAATTTACCACAGGTGGACTCCAATCAAATTGTAGAAACATCTCAAGGATGACCAATGGAAACAGGATGCATCTGAGCTCAATTTCGAGTCTCATAGCAAATGGTCTGAATACTGGGATCAATTTTTTTTTAAACTGTTTTCGCTTCGTCATTATGGGTTATTGTGTGTAGATTGAAGAGGATTTAGAAAAATAAAATACATTTTAGAATAAGGCTGTTGTAACGGCGTTCTTCGTTTGTCGAAAGAGAGTCGGACCGAAATGCAGCGTGGTGGTTACTCATGACTTTAATGGAAAAGTGACACATGAAACTACTATACAAAAATACAAAACAACAAACGGAACGTGAAACCTAATTACAGCCTATCTGGTGAAACTACACAGAGACAGGAACAATCACCCACGAAATACAAAGTGAAACTCAGGCTACCTAAATACGGTTCCCAATCCGAGACAACGAGAATCACCTGACTCTGATCGAGAACCGCCTCAGGCAGCCAAGCCTACACTAGACACACCCCTAATCAACCACAATCCCAATGCCTACAAAACCCCAATACGAAACACAACAAAATAAACCCATGTCACACCCTGGCCTGACCAAATATATAACGAAAACACAAAATACTATGACCAAGGCGTGACAGCTGTAACGTAACAAAACATGAAAAAGTGGTCTGAATACTACCCGAATGCACTATACTTTCTGCTGTGACCTGTAATCCTGTCTCCAAGATGGTGTAGCAGTTCAGACGTCTTTGTCTTCGTCTTGTCATGTCCCGTGTATATATCTTTTCTTTCTTCCTTTGTATATATTTTTTTTATATTTCAACCTCAGTATCAACATACTCTCCTGCAACCCGCCTCGCCAAATGTGGTATGGATCTGCTATTTTCTATACTTTTCTAACCGGGATCCCCAACAGAAACTAGACAGTTAACTAGCTACTAGCTAATAGTCAGTTAGCCATGGCTAACGGTCATCAGCCAACCTTAGCCTGGTCAACTCCTGCCAGTCTGCACAGCGTGTTTCAACCCAGAGCATGCCGGACTGCTCTTTCTCCACATATCGGGTTTCATACTGCAAGCTCTGAACCTTTTCACCTGGATCATCGCAGCTAGCTAGCTGCTATCTGAGTGGCTACCCCCTGGCTAATGTCTCTGTCCCGAAAGAAAGCACCAGTGAGCCTGTAACTAGCCTCGTGCTAGGCCCATCTCCTGGCTAGCTGAAGAGGTCCACTCCTTGGGCAACAATACATATTTTTCCAATTTGCCTGGACCCCTTTTACTACCGACACGGAGCCCCGACGATTCCACCGCGATTGGTCTACCGACGTAATCCGCCTGAGGGGTGTCAACAGGCTCCGCCATCGCAATGTCCCCTGAAGGCCCATCCGCTAGCCTGCTAGCTGTCTAGAACATATCGAACTGCTAGCTGAAGAGGACCATCAGCCAATTTCTTGGGCTACAATACCTATTTTGCTAATTGGCCTTGACCCTTTTACTGCTTACACGGAGCCCTGCCAATCCAACACGACTGGTCTGCCAACGTAACCGTCTGAGGGGGCTTCAACAAACTTCTTACATCGCGACGTCCCCCCTAAGGCGCTTCTGCTAGCCCCGGCCCGCTAGCTGTCTGAATCGCTGTGATCACTAAGGTACACATGCCTCTCCCTAATGTCAATATGTCTTGTCCATTGCTGTTTTGTTTAGTGATTATTGTCTTATTTCACTGTAGAGACTCCAGCCCTGCTCAATATGCCTTAGCTAGCCATTTTTGATTCACCTCCCACACATGCAGTGACCTCACCTGGTCTAAATGATGTCTCTAGAGACAAAACCTATCTCATTGTAACTCAACGCCTAGGTTTACCTCCACCGTATTCACATTCTACCATACCCTTGTCTGTACATTATGCCTCGAGTCTATTCTTCCGCACCCAGAAACCTGTTCTTTTACACTCTGTTCCGAGCGCACTAGACCAGTTCTTATAGCTTTTTGACGTACCCTTATCCTACTCCCTCTCTGTTCCTCTGGTGATGTAGAGGTTAATCCAGGCCCTGCAACACCTAGCTCCACTCCCATTCCCCAGGCACTCTCATTTGTTGACTTCTGTAACCGTAAAAGCCTTGGTTTCATGCATGTTAACATTAGAAGCCTCCTCCCTAAGTTTGTTTTACTCACTGCTTTAGCACACTGCCAACCCGGATGTCCTAGCCGTGTCTGAATCCTGACTTAGTAAGGCCACCAAAAATCCTGAAATAACTATAACGTTTTCCGACAAGATAGAACTGCCAAAGGGGTGGAGTGGCAATCTACTGCAGAGACAGCCTGCAGAGTTCTGTCATACCATCCAGGTCTGTGCCCAAACAATTCGAGCTTCTACTTCTAAAAATCCACCTTTCCAGAAACAAGTCTCTCACCGTTACTGCTTGTTTGAGTCCACCTTCTGCCCCAGGTGTGCCCTGGACACCATATGTGAATTGATTGCCCACCATCTATCTTCAGAACTCGTACTGTTAGGTGACCTAAACTGGGACATGCTTAACACCCCGGCCGTCCTACAATCTAAGCTAAATCTCACACAAATGATCAATTATCACACAGGTACAACCCCAAATCTGTAAACACGGGCCCCCTCATAGATATCATCCTGACCTCCAAATACACCTCTGCTGTCTTCAACCAGGATCTCAGCGATCACTGCCTCATTGCCTGGTCCGTAATGGGTCTGCAGTCAAACGACCACCCCTCATCACTGTCAAACGCTCCCTAAAAGAACTTCAGCGAGCAGGCCTTTCTAATCGACCTGGCCCTGGTATCCTGGAAGGATATTGACCTCATTCTGTCAGTAGAGGATGCCTGGTTAATCTTTAAAAGTGCTTTCCACACCATCTTAAATAAGCATGCCCCATTCAAAAAATGTAGAACCAGGAACAGATATACAGTGGGGCAAAAAAGTATTTTGTCAGCCACCAATTGTGCAAGTTCTCCCACTTAAAAAGATGAGGCCGGTCATTTTCATCATAGGTACACTTTAACTATGACAGACAAAATGAGGGGGAAAAAATCCAGAAAATCACATTTTTTAATGAATTTATTTGCAAATTATGGTGGAAAATAAGTATTTGGTCAATAACAAAAGTTTATCTCAATACTTTGTTATATACCCTTTGTTGGCAATGACAGAGGTCAAACGTTTTCTGTAAGTCTTCACAAGGTTTTCACACACTGATGCTGGTGTTTTGGCCCATTCCTCCATGCAGATCTCCTCTAGAGCAGTGATGTTTTGGGGCTGTTGCTGGGCAACATGGACTTTCAACTCCCTCCAAAGATTTTCTATGGGGTTGAGATCTGGAGACTGGCTAGGCCCCTCCAGGACCTTGAAATGCTTCTTACGAAGCCACTCCTTCATTGCCTGGGCGGTGTGTTTGGGATCATTGTCATGCTGAAAGACCCAGCCACGTTTCATCTTCAATGCCCTTGCTGATGGAAGGAGGTTTTCACTCAAAAATCTTACGATACATGGCCCCATTCATTCTTTCCTTTACACGGATCAGTTGTCCTGGTCCCTTTGCAGAAAAACAGCCCCAAACGATGATGTTTCCACCCCCATGCTTCACAGTAGGTATGGTGTTCTTTGAATGCAACTCAGCATTCTTTGTCCTCCAAACACGACGAGTTGAGTTTTTACCAAAAAGTTATATTTTGGTTTCATCTGACCATATGACATTCTCCCAATCTTCTTCTGGATCATCCAAATGCTCTCCAGCAAACTTCAGATGGGCCTGGACATGTACTGGCTTAAGCAGGGGGACACGTCTGGCACTGCAGGATTTGAGTCCCTGGCGGCGTAGTGTGTTACTGATGGTAGGCTTTGTTACTTTGGTCCCAGCTCTATGCAGGTCATTCACTAGGTCCCCCCGTGTGGTTCTGGGATTTTTGCTGACCGTTCTTGTGATCATTTTGACCCCACGGGGTGAGATCTTGCATGGAGCCCCAGATCGAGGGAGATTATCAGTGGTCTTGTATGTCTTCCATTTCCTAATAATTGCTCCCACAGTTGATTTCTTCAAACCAAGCTGCTTACCTATTGCAGATTCAGTCTTCCCAGCCTGGTGCAGGTCTACAATTTTGTTTCTGGTGTCCTTTGACAGCTCTTTGGTCTTGGCCATAGTGGAGTTTGGAGTGTGACTGTTTGAGGTTGTGAACAGGTGTCTTTTATACTGATAACAAGTTCAAACAGGTGCCATTAATACAGGTAACGAGTGGAAGACAGAGGAGCCTCTTAAAGAAGAAGTTACAGGTCTGTGAGAGCCAGAAATCTTGCTTGTTTGTAGGTGACCAAATACTTATTTTCCACCATAATTTGCAAATAAATTCATTAAAAATCCTACAATGTGATTTTCTGGATATTTTTTCCTCATTTTGTTTGTCATAGTTGAAGTGTACCTATGATAAACATTACAGGCCTCTCATCTTTTTAAGTGGGAGAACTTGCACAACTGGTGGCTGACTAAATACTTTTTTGCCCCACTGTAGCCCCTGGTTCACTCCAGACCTGACTGCCCTTCACCAGCACAAAAACATCCTGTGACGTACTGCATTAGCATCGAATAGCCCCCGCGATATGCAACTTTTCAGGGAAGTTAGGAACCAATATACACAGGCAGTTAGGAAAGCAACTGATAGCTTTTTCAAAAAGAAATTTGTATCCTGTGGCACAAACTCCAAAAAGTTCTGGGACACTGTAAAGTCCATTGAGAATAAGAGTACCACCTGCCCACTGCACTGAGGCTAGGAAACACTCTCACCACCGATAAATCGACGCATTTTTCTACAGCTGGCCATGCTTTCCACCTGGCTACCCCTAACCCGGTCAACAGCCCTGCACCCCCCCCCCCCCACAGCAACTGCACCCCAGGTCCTAAATGATATCATAACCGCCATCGATAAAAGGCAATACTGTGCAGCCGTATTCGTTGACCTGGCCAAGGCTTCGACTCTGTCAATCACCACATTCTTATCGGCAGACTCAACAGCCTTGGTTTCTCAAATGACTGCCTCACCTGGTTCACCAACTACATCTCAGACAGAGTTCAGTGTGTCAAATCGGAGGGCCTGTTGTCCGGACCTCTGGCAGCCTCTATGGGGGTGCCACAGGGTTCAAATCTCGGGCCGACTCTTTTCTCTGTATACATCAATGATGTTGCTCTAGCTGCTGGTGATTATCTGATCCACCTCTACGCAGACAACACCATTCTGTATACTTCTGGCCCTTCTTTGGACACTGTTAACTAACCTCCAGACGAGCTTCAATGCCATACAACTCTCCTTCCATGGCCTCCAACTGCTCTTAAATGCAAGTAAAACTAAATGCATGCTCTTTAACCGATCGCTGCCCACACCTGCCCGCCCATCCAGCATCACTACTCTGGAATGTTCTGACTTAGAATATGTGGACAATTACAACTACCTAGGTGTCTGGTTAGACTGTAAACTCTCCTTCCAGACTCACATTAAGCATCTCCAATCCAAAATTACATCTAGAATCGGCTTCCTATTTCGCAACAAAGCATCCTTCACTCATGCTGCCAAACATACCCTCGTAAAACTGACTATCCTACCGATCCTTGACTTCGGCGATGTCATTTGTAAGACAGCCTCCAACACTCTACTCAGCCTATTGGATGCAGTCTATCACAGTGCCATCCGTTTTGTCACCAAAGCCCCATATACTACCCACCACTGCGACCTGTATGCTCTCATTGGCTGGCTCTCGCTTCATATTTGTCGCCAAACCCACTGGCTTCAGGTCATCTATAAGTATTTGCTAGGTAAAGCCCCGCCTTATCTCAGCTCACTGGTCACCATAGCAGCACCCACCCGTTGTACATGCTCCAGCAGGTATATTTCACTGGTCACCCCCAAAGCCAATTCCTCGTTTGGCCGCCTTTCCTTTCAGTTCTCTGCTGCAAATGACTGGAACGAATTGCAAAAAAAATTAAATAATTGAAGCTGGAGACTCATATCTCCTTCACTAACTTTAAGCACCAGCTGTCAGACCAGCTCACAGATCACCTCACCTGTACATAGCCCATCTGTAAATAGCCCATCCAACTACCTCATCCCCATAGTGTTATTTTTTGTTGTTGTTGCTCCTTTGCACCCCAGTATCTCTACTTGCACACCTATCTTCTGCACACCTATCACTCCAGTGTTAAATTGGTAATTTGTCATTATTTCGCTACTATGGCGAAATGCCTTACCTCCCTTATCTTACCTCATTTGCACACACTGTACATACTTCTTTTGACTGTATGTTTGTTTATTCCATGTGTAACTCTGTGTTGTTGTTTGTGTTGCACTGCTTTGCTTTATCTTGGCCAGGTCGCAGCTGTAAATGAGAACTTGTTCTCAACTAGCCTACCTGGTTAAATAAAGGTTAAATAAATAATGAAAAAAAGAGCGTGCAAAGCTGTCATCAAGGCAAAGGGTGGCTACTTTGAAGAATCTCAAATATAAAATATATTTGGATTTGTTTAACACTTTGTTGTTTACTACTTGATTCCATATGTGTTATTTCATAGTTTTGATTTCTTCACTATTATTCTACACTGTAGAAAATGGTAAAAATAAAGAAAAACCCTTGAATGAGTAGTTGTGTCCAAACTTTCGACTGGTACTGTATATATTTGTACTTTTTTGACCAATCACAAGTGGAGCGCCTCCTCTAATGGACGAGCCGCTACTGAGAGACACCATATGATAAACTACAGGGGACAGAATGCATGACAGTGAAACTGATGAGAACTCGCTCTATCTACCTGCCACTGGTGCTGCTGCTGGTGCTGCTGACAGAGTTGGAACTGGAGGAACGGCTGCGAGAGCCGGTGCCACTGTGGGAGCGGGGAGGCCAGGATGCTGGACTCGCGAACCTTTGTGGAGAGAGGTTACGTGAATGTGAAGAGTGTGGAGACAGGCTGCGACTGTCGTGGTAAGATCGATCTCCATGTCGTCCATGCTCTTCTTGGTACAGATCCCTGTGATCTATGCTGCCCAGTATAAAGGGTTCTCTGGCACGAGTATCATATTGAGGCTCTGGTGTATCAAAGTGGCTCGGGCTCCGGCTATGTGAACGATAATATCCCACACCAACCGATGAAGATCCTCCACTTCCTCCAGCCACAGTCCCAGCCCCACCACCTGTTCCACAGGCACTGACGCAAGTACCTACAACTCCTCCACCGACCCCTGCAGAGCCAGCCCCAACACCTCCACTGGCAGTGCCAGAGCCAGTGTTAAGCATTCTCTCCCTGGTATCTCTGTAATAGTCTGAGTCGTAGTGACGCTGCCGGTCAAAGCTACTGCCAGCACGCTCGTGATGTCCGTAGGCATTGTTATCATATGCTCGATCCCGACTTTCAGCAGTCCTGAGTGACAGGGAGAGGGATGGAAGGAGGAAATGGAGAGAGAGAGAGAGAGAGAGAAACGTTATGCTTTTTGACACTAATTAGTAATCAACTAGTTGAGCTTTACAAGGTGGTAAATAAAAGTGTCAGGCTATCAAATAACTAAGACAGCAGTCAAGTTGAGTGTTCAAAGGGTGTTTCTGTTTATTTGAGACTTAAAATATACAGTAAACATATCAATTGATATCATACTTTACTTATTAGATATTTGTAAAAATTTCTCATTAATTCATATTGCTCATTATATTTAGCAGAATGTCACTTTTATGCAGATACTTTCTGATTTCTATCTAAATTAAATTGAACAATTACTAACTAGGCATGGCGATTAATCTTTCACTTGTTTGTGATTCCCCCTAGTATTTGACAAACATCCAAATCTTCGCAATTGGAAAATGTCATGAAAACTAGATAAAAGGAGTAGATATTTTGTACATGGAATTACATGTGCTCGACAGAAAAGCAGAATGAAAAGAAAATTATATAGAAACTAGTTCTCATGACCCACACAATAGAGAGCACAACCGGATGTGGAAAAACAAAAGTCTGGAGACTTCAATGGATGCAGTGCTAAAACCTAACGTTATTAATAATATATAGTTTTCCTATTCTGGACAGCCGTACATTAATAGTGCAGGATCAGACAGATCAAAGATGATGGTTAGCTCCAGTTTATATTTTGCAACCCTAATAATAATACAACAAATATTATTGACGAGAAGCTATTTCAAAGTATGGAATCCATTCTTAAATGGAACTGAGGAGCATTTCAGGCACTAGACAAGTAGTTGATGGTTCAATACTAATCTACTGAGCTCGCATGTTAGCTTGTCATTAGGGATGTCCAGGATTAGATTTTGATATTATGATAACCCTAAAATATTGCAATTACATGGTTTTCACTGTATTCACTGTATTGTGCAATTAATGTTATTGCACAATTTGTTATGTTATCTTTTAATTAAATTCACAGGGGTAGCTGCTAGCTAGAAAGATACCGCGCTTATTCATAATCAATTATGTAATCAGTACAATGCAGAAGTTTCTGAGGATTATCCTGCAAGATACTGCAACTTGCTATCTAAAGTAGAAAATCACCAGACCTCCTAACTGGTAGCATGTCAAGGTGTGACAGCCTTCATCTATGTCAGAATGGCCTAAAACACCAATCGAAAGATTTTAGGTACACTGAAATTGATTGATATCCTCTGCTCTGATAAATTAGTACAATTCTATTCATTAGTTATGTTCTTATAGCAGGTACACCACCACCTCAATAAGGAGGCAGTCGGTGTCCATTAAAAAATGCATGAGTTAGCGAAGTGGTGAATTATCAACAAATATTTAAAAATGGTGTGAATTAGGACAGAGGAATAAAAAAGCCCAATTCATGCCTACTTAAAAATGGAACAGCTTACAATGTAGCAAACACACTTAGATGATTAATTCACTTTTTCATACATTTGAGATTAATCTGGGACTTATTGAAACGCAGTATAACTTCAGTGTAACTTCTGCTTTGCTTGAGTCCATCAATCTCAAAGAAACCAAAGTATAACTAATATACAATCTAATTGAAATTATAAACTGGGAGGTTCGAGCCCTGAATGCTGATTGGCTGACAGCCGTGGTATATCAGACCGTACACCACGGATATGACAAAATATTTATTTTTACTGCTCTAATTATGTTGGTAACCAGTTTATAATAGCAATAAGGCACCTCTGGGGTTTGTGGTTTAGGGCCAATATACCTAGCATTTATTTGCAATGAGCTATTACTTAACAATCGAGCCCACTAGCATTTTTTCTGTTAGCAAATGCATACATATTGATGTTTTCAGGTAGATTTGCATGGCTGCATGATGACATGTTGGACAATAGAGCTATATAGAGGACTCCTCTTTGTATCTGTGTCATTATACCATCTGTGATATCCTCAATGGTGCTGCACATGCAATCTTTATTTTGAAGTAGTATATTTTCTTCTTCACGATTGGCTGATCCCTCCTGATGACATGTTTAGACATGACTCTAACAAGGTTACCATGAGGGATCAGTCAATGAATTTGTAAGTCCCACCCAGTTGACTAAATTAAAATGGTGGAAGCCCTCAATGGCGCTGCCCATGCTAATACAGCCTTATGGTCACTAGAGGCCTCTATCATTCTCTATATGCCCCCACCCTAAGTTTCTGAGCAAATATTTGTATTTATTTAATATTGGACATAAAATACTTTAAAAACACCAGGAAATCAGCCCCAAGCGATTTAAATGTTGGAAATGTGTTCCCAATTATTCCCAAGCATAACAGAGACTCGTAATCATATACAAATGCAAGCAAGATTTAAAATTATTATGTTTTAGTCAAATATCATATTACATATTTTTGGGCTTCTTGCGGTCAATTTGCAGTCTACAAATGATTTGAAATGATGTTCCGGCCCCCTGACCATCCACTCAACAATTAAATTGGCCCACAGCAAAATCTAGTTGATGATCCCTGCTCTATGGTTTGGACGCAAACTTTTGTGAACTCCTCCATGTAGATATTTGAAACTATGCTGTTTAGTTCAAATCTGGACAGAACCGTGTTAACCTATTTTGGGACTTTCTGAATATTTGAATGTCAAATGTATGTACAATGCCAGTGTCTCCATTGTCCTGACACTCATGGAATTTGAATTATTCATGAATCGTAAAATAATTCAACCTATTAAGGCAGGATTTGTATCTATAATTGTTTGTTACCATCACATGCTGGTACTGTATACAGCGAACGGATTGCTAGCTAGCTACTGTAGTAGGTGTGGCTGTCAAGTGCATGCACTGCCCATAGCCATAAGGAATAACGGTTCTTTGGCACTGACATATTTTTGGCTACTTTGTGGCTGCCAGTATCATGTAAAAACTGTGAGGTTAGTGTGAATATGTCATGCTACCTACTAGATCAACAAAAAATTATAATAATCGCAGTTCTCTGATTTTACATGCAACATTGTAAATTGTGACAATTAGGGTTGCTGAAGCCAATGGATAATTTGGCTTTCAGTATAAATTCTACATCAGGAATCTGTTCCTGGACTTATCCTGCTCTTGGGCTCAGAGAGAAAAAAGGACTTGACCACAAGTTTCCAAGGTTAGGCTACTAACGATCATGTAGCAAGACCAAATGAGAGACTAGCTATCTAAACATTGGCATAAACCCTTTAGTGGTGGCAAATCTGACAGTAAAATGTAATATACAATAGCAATTCAAATTGGGTTGAATATAATCCGATTTTGATTAACTGATACAACTATTAAATCTGACGTAATTGTTCATGGTTTAAAAAGCATTCAGAGGAGGTGCATGATTCCTTCTCTGTTTACCATGATCTGGCCTGTATCTACATTTTTCACTTTAATGTGAAAAATGCCTCAGCAAAGTGGTACTGTTGACTAGGGAGAGCAGGGATTAGCAGCTGGGAAGTGGGCAGGGTAGGTTCAAGGTGAGGGGAGACAGCAGGTAAAAAGTAAAGAGTCTGCAAATAACAACAAGCAGTTAAACCGTATGTTTAACAGCAACTTCTGTTAGTGAAAAATATGGAGAGAGACAGGGGTTCAAACTAGGGGTTAGAGAGAACAGCTAAAATACACAGGGCAGGATATACCAACCTTTTGAGACAGCGGTAACCCGACCTACAATTCCAAATACAATCTAGGGAGACAGAACTTTGTGAGCAAAAAAAGGAAAAACCAATAGGGTGGGCATAAAAATGTATCAAAAACATTCTGGTAGGTTTATGTTCAAACAAAAGTCTTTGCAGCGAAGATAATAAATTATTCCAAGCAGATGTTTGCAGTGCTAATTCCAAAAAGAGTCAATGTAAAAATATATCCACAGAGAAAAGCACACAGTATAGATAGGTTTATGTTCAAAATAGTAATCCTCGTCAGTATGGCAGGAATCCTCACTTGCTTTGATCAGATAATCCAAAAATCAAATCCAATTGTAACAAGATTTTGATGTGGTGGAAAATAGTCATAGGACTAAACTATCCTTTCAAAAATGGTTACATAAAACATAACTGATAAAAATAAAATCATGGAAAATTAGGCTAGAGTCCAGTCAAATCAAGAAATTATATCCAATTGTCCAGCTTCTGTAAAAAGTGCTCTATTGATAGATACCCCATGAGCAATGAGTCTGGAACATCATGGCACACGATTTTATGGAAAAGTCTTTCATCTTCATATTTAATAGTCCGCCACATTCTGTGTGCAAAATTGAGCAATAGTCCAACTAGATCCATTGAAGCAAAAATGATCTGACCGTAACACAGTTTACCTGTCAGAAATAATCCAGTTCACCCAATGATTCTCCCGAACATATACAGTTCCCTTAAAGGCAGTAGGTTTATTCTTTGGGAAGAAGTTGACAGGATGATGCGTGTTCTGATTCTGGGAATAATTGTATCCAAGGATGGACAGATGTACTTCCGCATTCAGGAGGCAGGTAATCCAATGCCAGAAGACAGGTAGCCCCATATTTCCATGTAATTGTATTGATTTGTATGATCCAAAAATAGTCCAAACCTCTAATAAATTAATGCTTCCCCCTACATCCATTGGACAGTCTCACTCTTTGAAGAGCAAAAATATTTAAAAAATAATAATTTGAACCACCAACAAAATTAAGTTAGAATTCAAAAAAAGTGTTTGTAATTTGCTCAACATTTCTGTCATTTCTCTACAAAGTTGATCAACAGTAGAGGTCTCCCAGCATTTAATTCTTAAAACCTGAAACAAAACATAATCCCACACAAAACCGGAAAACCCACAACTTTATTGAATGATAGAATATCCTTTTGTGATTGGCCAGTTTTAATCCAACGGGAATACATATCCGGTTTAGGTTATCCACATGACTCCGGACCACAAGGGAAGTGATGCATTTGAAAACACCACTGGAATGGGTGCAGAATGATCGAGAACCCAATTTCTACTAATCCAAAAACTAATTAATGCGTCTTTAATATGCAAATATGTATTCTTGGTTGAATTGTTATACAAAAATGACCCATTAATCCACCAAGGAGGGCATGGTACTCCAGATCAGGGTGATTCCAGGGAAGGCCGCTGGAACAAACTCTCTCCAGCATCCATTAATCCCGGGAGATTTACGATATCCAATATGCCCCATACTCTCTGCAAATGGGATATCCACCTCACAGGAATGTTTAAGTTTACAAAGATAATCCTCAACAGCAAATACGCTATTTACTACACACATAGAAATACAATTGTGTGCGTGATGTACATACATGCTCATTTACAGTTTATCTTGGTGTCTACCATATCAATCCATGAGCGATGGCGACGCTCTGAGGACTTTGGAAGGAATGCCTACAGATTTATTCCTGCGTATGAAC
Organism: Oncorhynchus kisutch; assembly: GCF_002021735.2. Lineage (NCBI taxonomy): Eukaryota > Metazoa > Chordata > Actinopteri > Salmoniformes > Salmonidae > Oncorhynchus > Oncorhynchus kisutch. The sequence goes on along the minus strand of NC_034190.2, from coordinate 62,017,104 downwards.
TTATTTTATTTCCCCCTCATTCTCCTCTTTAACCCCCAAACAAGTAAATTAATAGATTGTGGAATATGCTTGGAGGCAAGGCGTTACAAGAAACCAAGTTCCCCCTGCGTTCAGAGAAACTTTGTCCACTTACCCGTCTAGTCTGCGTTCATAGCGTCCCTCTCTGCTGTGGAGCAATGCAGGGGGCACATACACCAGGTCCCCTGCCACCCTTGTGAACCCTGAAACATCCCGCCCTCGAGAGCCTAAGGACAGGCTATTGTCCAGCCCTCTCACGGCACTAGGGATTGTGCCTGGCTCATTGTAATCAGTGCGCAAGTCTCTATCCCCCATCTTGTTGATAGAATTATGAGCCTTCTGGGCACTTTTAATGTCCACAAAATCAACAAAGGCTGCAACTCCACCTTCTGACCCCCGCTTTGGAAGGACCTTGACACTCTCCACACGTCCATATCTATGGAGAAAAGGGGAAATTATAAGGAAAAGAGATCAGCAACAAATAATTAATTGATTTAAGGTGTATGCCATATTTCATTGGAAATGGAAACAAGTCAATGGGTAAAGGACCCTACTGTTCACCATATATGTGTTTTATAATATTGAAATGGAAGGGAAAACCTAGTCAGTTGCACAACTGAAAGATCTCTCTCATCCCTTTGTGACACATTATTCGTTCTTTTTTATAATGCATTGTTGGTTAAGCAGATAGCACTATACATACATTTTTCAATAGAGGATGTATTCTAGTTATGAGAAAAGTTCCTCCTTCTAGCTATTCAAAGATGGAACTCTGATGAGGTCTGCACAATGCAGCATAACTACACGTGACATTTCCTGGTTTCCTCTTGCTTGTGGGTGCAATACGTTTTATGCAATATGGCATTCCAAAAAGGCTTGATTAAGAGAAATACAGGAAAAAAGTGATGATTTCAATCGTTACCTTGAATGTAGCCTATAATTAAAATGGTTTACTGCCTGAAAATGTATTTTTATTATAGCCTATGGCATTTATAAACCAACTGGAGAAAGAAAATTGTGTTTGGGGTTATTTGCCAGTCTTGGAGAGCTTAGCTCCATGCAACACTTTTTTTCTATTCAATGAAAACTAGCGCATAAATCTGTTTCTACTTATTTTCCGAAAGACACCCTGAGAATGCCCATAAGTGTAGTCTCTCTGTCATGCCAGTTCCCACATTGAATACCCTCCGACGCCATTTTAGAAAACCGTTCACACTGCTTCCTCATTCTGCCGTCCCCCATCTTCAAGGACTCCAATCACAAATGTAGCTGTCATGCACCTGCATACGCTGGCTGTTTCTTGTTACAAAAGCTTTAACTAAAGACTGCTTGAAGAGCAGTGAGTAAGTAGACTACCCCGAAATATGTTTTCCACGCGCACTCATTCCCCTCAACAAAATGCTTCATCCTCAAAAGTCAAAACAATATGTATGTGATCAATTGTCCAAAACGTTTGTCTTATTATACGTGTTATAGCCTAAGAATATTAAATTCTTATGACGTAACCAATGCATTAAAATCATAAGCATGACATAAATGCCCCGCAAGATTTGAAAAACAGTTAGGCTATCATAAGCATTGCATCTGACAATACCATCAAAGGCTAAGGATTACATTAAAGGAAAGTATGCCTAAATAAAACGTCCGTTTTGGAAATTTCGGACTATATTTTGTAGGATACTCTTGAAGTCATAATGATCTGATGAATATTGTCTACATACACTGCATAGCAAACAATGCGCTTGAAATCGTAGCAGAAATACATACGCCATTTAGCCTACAACACAGGATAGACAGCCATAATGTTACATGAATGCAGCACTTCAGCTAACGTAAAGAAATAATATGGATGTCACATCTTTTAATTAGGCTACTCCTCGTGCCTAGATCGAAAGATAGGCAGGCTGTTTTTTCCTTGGCGGCCAGTATGGAGCTAGAGAGCGCACACAGCGTCGAAACAAGAACCAAATGTATTCAGATGTTGGGAAATGTTTAATGCACAAAAACGATAGCCTTTGCCGTCAAATCTGATTTGACATACTGATAACAATGTGAAGTAATAGTAATGGAACAATGTGGCAAACATGTTGCCCTTTACATTTCAGTAGTGAAAAATATTTATTTTCAACAATAGCCTACCGTTTTTATATAAAGTTTTTTTTATTTTTTTTTAATTGCTATATCAACATGTAGTGCTTCTACACCTGCATTGCTTGCTGTTTGGGGTTTTAGGCTGGGTTTCTGTACAGCACTTTGAGATATCAGCTGATGTACGAAGGGCTATATAAATAAATTTGATTTGATTTGATTTGATTTAGTCTACAATCGAGAATATGATCCGTGCCATATATAGCCGTGTTTCTTATATGTTGGCAGTTTCATTAGGGTTTATAATCATCATATGGTCGTTTGTTTACACAACCTATGAATGCAACCAATGTAAAGGAAGGAAATCTTAGTGACATTGTAGGATATCACTGTAATCTATACCAAATGTTATGTTAATCAACTGAATAACAACTAATAGCAACATTCAATGAACATTTCAGTTTATTTTGATAGTCAACTGGTATAGCCACTGACATTTAATGACATTAGGCTAATTGACGCCATATCAGTTACATTATGATGCTGCTGGCAAGAGTCAGCTCTGCATCACTTCACACAAGCCACCTCAATATTTGCTACAATGTTGCAGTGAGTCTTGGCGGAACTACAAACTACCTCAATTGTTTTTGCTTAGTTAGAATTCCATTGCACGAGACACTCTCCGCAACTGGCAAGTTTTAGGCTAACCATAAAATTGTAAACACAATTCAAGTCACTGTCTTAACACACCACAACCGGTAGGCTGTTACAGTGGCAAGAGTATTCAGTGGTGCTAGCTATAGCTGTTTTGCTAAAGCAATTAGCTAGCTAGGCTATTTCCAAGTCCACGGTGTGGGAAAGATGGCTTACAAGACCGCGAAATGCAGGTGTGGGTCATAAGATTGCAATTTGTACGTTCATGTTAGTTAACTACAATATCTATCGACTTACTCTTCATCCGAGTTTTGTGAGCTTGTGTTGCTGGTTTGCTGGCAGTTGCCTAGCCAGGCTACCTACTGTCACTGCCTGGGCAAATCGCTCCAGGATTGATCATCTTCTGATTTTAGGGGAATCCGGCAGACAGATGCTGACAGTTGTGACCTACTCAATCAAATATCCGGAATAAGATCGTTTACTCACCGCTTGAAGTGCTCAATGATTTTCTCCTCTCGTACATTTTCGGGTAAATTTCCCACCCATAAATGTCTGGTTTCACGGACCATACTGTGCGCTCCTGTCCCCCGATCATACAGAAGAGTTTGTGATGTCCTTATCTTTTCCGATACAAAGTAAAATACGTTGCGAAATTGAGCGCAGCAAAGTATTGTGCGTAGATCATCAACTGTTTGTTCTGACCCAATGTAACCATTAGGTTCAATTATTGCACTCTGTTTGATTTCCTTTACTGTGCGCGATCTGGGTGTACGAGCATGCGGTCTATTACCATTCCCGTGACTAGGCGCGTCCCTGACACCATGCGACCTTTGGCTGTCGAAATAATGCTTGTAGCTACCTAAAAAGATGCAGCACCCTTGCTCGTAATGAGGCGCACACAGCGCACGCGTGGCACTGTGTGTGAACTATTTTTTTCCGCTTTCAGTTGAGATCGCCGTTCGTCTTGCGCATGCGTGGGTATCGAATGCTTGAGTTTGGGGTTTGGGTCATTGGTTTGGGTAGACGAAGGGTATGGAATTAATCTTTCACACACACAGGCAGCAACTGGAAAGCAGTCCAACAACAGGCCATTGAAACATGTTTTACATTGTGACATTGAATAGTGTATTATCCATTGGATAAGAAAACATAGAAAACTGTAGGTTACTGCAGTTACTATACAAAGACGCAAATGACAAAAACAACACATTTAGTAATAAAACCTTTATTAGACAGTTGTACTAAGCTTATATGGAATTTATAAGCTTATAGACATGTATTATTTTCATGAATTTGACATGCTTAATAAGGTTGAATTCTTTTTTTAAAGTAGGCTTATGTATTGTCGGTTGTACATGCCTTTATTATTATTGCATTATGTAAAATAAAGAGTTAATTATGACGAAAGATGAATGTTCAAATGTGTCATGGAATTGTTTCACCCTGCTGCAAATAGTTTTCTACAGAATAACCCCTTGGCTTGAAGGACATTATGGTTACTGGTAGAGTAGAATTCCACTACCTTGGTATGAGAGAACTACAGCGACAGAATTCAGAACATGGACCGTTCTTACAGTATTCTCCCTGTACATCAAGTCAGAACCGTAGCATAAATAAAGGGGGCAGACAGTGAACGCTGTTACAATATTCAATGATGTCACGTGTGCTCCCTCTCCGGCCTCTAGGTCACCAGTCTACTCGTTATGGCGCACACCTGTCACCATCGTTACGCGCACCTGCGCGTCATCAGACTCACCTGGACTCCATCACTTCCCTGATTACGTTCCCTATATATGTCACTCCCTTTGGTTCCTTCCCCAGGCATTATTGTTTCGTGTGTTATGTCTGTGTTATGTCTGTGCGTTGTTCGTGTTTCTTATTTTGTATTATGTTGTGTTCATTTATTAAAACACTCACTCCCTGAACTTGCTTCCCGACTCTTAGCGCACATTGTTACAGAATAATGCCTCAACTAAGGGAAGCATCAGGGAGTGTTTTTAGTTTTTTGTGTCAGTGGAAAGACGTCAGATCCGGGAACCGCTACAGGCTCTCATGCTTCAGCCAGATCGCCAGGCTCCCCTGCCTCCGCCAACTCGCCAGGCTTCCCTACCTCCGCCGGCCTGTCAGGCTTTCATGCCTCAGCCGGATCTCTAGGCTCCCCAGCCTCAGCCAGTCTGTCAGGTTCCCGCACCCCAGCCGGATTGACAGGGTTCCCATGCCTCAGCAGAGGTGACCGGTCCACTCCTGATCCCCGGGATCGTAATTTTGGTCAGCGCGGTCGGAACCGCACGTAGGGGAGGGGGTACTGTCACGTGTGCTCCCTCTCTGGCCTCTAGGTCACCAGCCTGCTCGTTATGGTGCACACCTGTCACCATCGTTACGTGCACCTGCGCATCATCAGACTCACCTGGACTCCATCACTTCCCTGATTACCTTCCCTGATTACCTTATATCCCCAGGCGTTATTGTTTCTGTTCCTGTGTTATGTCTGTGCGATGTTCGTATTTCTTCATTTGTATTAAGTTGTGTTTATTTATTAATACACTCACTCCCTGAACTTGCTTCCTGACTCTCAGCTCACATCGTTACAGATGATTACATTTCTCTAAAACAGGCTATAGGCTAGATGTGCACCACCAAATCAGAAAAGTAGGCTAAGTTATGAGGGGGAAAGGGACCAAATTATTAGGGTGAGGCACATGTGCTACTAACAGCTTACTACACAACATACACTTAGTATTACTTTATTAGCTACAGTGTACATATATACCTGGCATATTACATATATTACATATTACATCCTTCTTGTGGGTACATTTTGTCAATCAAGGTTTGTTATCAAAGTCTGGCATTCTCTGGATTTATGGTGCTTTTAAGATAACTGAAAATTCTGAAATAAACCAGGTCGAATCGTGACGTCAGTGATCTTCAAGTTGGAGCTCTAGAAAGAGGCTTGAGTTCCCGACTTGGAAACTTATTTTCCAAGTCAGAGCTTGTTTTTTTTCAGAGTTCCCAGTTTTCTTGAACTCCCTGAAGTCTGAGATTCTCCAGTTGTTTTGAACGCAGCAAAAGTCATGCTGGATTGACAGCATGGTCAATGTATTCAACTTTTTCTGGCCCATGGTGTTGAATGTTTACCCTTTTAAGCTTGGAAAAGAGACCCTTAAACCCAGACTTTCAATGGACCACATACCCACTCCATTGAATAGCAGTCTAGTGATTGCTTTGCAACACTTGCAGTTAGCCACTGATTCCTTCCAAACGACTCATTGTTGAATTTGCGATTACCAACTTGTTGTGTAATCTTGATGTCCAATGACCGATGAGCATCAATACGTTTTATCTATATTTTGACAAGGGTTGAAAAGGATTTACCAGTAGATTGTCGAATTGAGTCATGATGATGACTGCTTGTCTAGCTTGCTAGCTAAGATTTTGAAAGTATGATGTTGACATGATCAGTCTAATCAAAGCTACGGTAGATAAAACATAATTTTATCTTTGGCCAATGACCGTGAGCCTTTTTGGATGGGCATTTCTAATGTAACTCTATGGCAGCACCTAAAGGGCTTAAATTTGAGCTCTCCGCGTAGATTTTGCGGCGACATAGTGTCCCCGTGAGTGACATAACACTGAGCCAATCACCGCGCAACTAGAGGACATTACCAACCTCTACGCTCCGTATTTTCCGCTGGCTGCCCCACCACCACAGAAAGCACTGAGCTTGGCAGAAACACCTGCATTTTGGAGCTGCCTTACTCAAGAAAGCAAAAAAGAGACCATGTTTGTATGCAGCTTATTAACCCAATGTTTTTTTTTACATTGTTTGCAAACTGATATGTGACACCTGCCCTGAATGATGGGTCGCCACTTTAAATGGATCTTTATTTGCATAGGGTATACTCACAGGGCTCAGGGTTTCCCCCTTTTTTACCACTTCATCCCTGGAGGATAACTAACCTAGCAAAATACACTCCATGGCCAAAAGTATGTGGACACCTATTCGTTGAACATCTCATTCCAAAATCATGGGTATTAATATGGAGTTGGTTCCCCCTTTGCCCCCTTTGCTATAACAGTCTCCACTGTTCTGGGAAGGCTTTCCACTAGATGTTGGAACATTGCTGTGGGGACTTGATTCCCCGCAGCAATGTCACTGAGCTCTTCAGTAAGGCCATTCTACTGCCACTGTTTGTCTATGGAGATTGCTTGGCGGTGTGCTCAATTTTATACACGTCAACAACGGGTGTGGCTGAAATAGCCAAATCCACTCATTTGAAGGGTGTTCACATACTTCTGTGTATACAGTGTATATCTTTGCCCTTTTGAATAAGTCAAATCAAAGTTTATTGGTGGCTTACCCAGATTTGCAGGGAAATGTAGCGAAATGCTTATGTTTCTAGCTCCAACACTAAGTTGCAATGCCATTTCAACTTAGTGGCTATACCACAGACGTCAGTAACGCAACACTTTTGCTAGTTTCTGAGCTCTGTTTAATAATTAACAGCATAATCAGGCACAAGGCCACAAAACAAAGTAAGGTGATAAGATATAATTGCCTATAGGTCAAAGTCCTTGTGTTGCAAGTTCAGTAGGCCAGCCTTGTTAATCTTATTAAATATCAAATTACTTGATAGAACCGTAGGCTACAGTTTACAGTGGAGGTTTTATGAAATCTAATGGACAGTTTGAATAAAGATGGGTAGGCCTACGTGAAGAAAACAAATCCATTGTTTTAGGCTACGCATGCGCTGCAATGCGGTAAAAAAAAAAAAAAAAGGAGCTGCATTTGAACAAGGACGCATGCGTATGGCTCACCTACCAAGGGGTCAGAGATAGACATTTCTAGAAAGGCTACAGTTGAGTCAAGTCGTCAACGAGGAGGTACTGGCACGTTATAATTTCCACGAACTCCATACATGAATGCTCTTGGAAATAATCGTGTGCTTCCAATAACAACGCAACGATTTTTTTTTTCTGATGTAAAAAGGAACTGCTAAATAAAATCCAATAACCTCGTGGATTGTACAATTGTTTTATATTGTCCAAGACAGGCATTTTGTGGTGGAACTATCAAGCCTATACCATGCCATATTCCTTTACACCTTCAGTCTTGGTCGATCCTGGATTATATTGATCATGCGGCACCGTCTTCAAATCATCATGGAATAAATAAACGGAATAAACAAGTCTAATGTCGGAGGCAGGCAAATAAATACCTTACTGTGAAATACAATCTGCGCATACTAATAGTGGCCAGAAAACTGTTCTCAAAAGATAGAAAAGGACTGATAAAAAAAATATGCTCTGTAGGTGCCAGAAATGTGGGGTTTAAATGAGGTAGGCCTATCTGCATTCGGCAGATTCCTGTGAGGCGTAATTTACATTGTCATGTTTATATTCGATGTACATTTGAATTAGACTATTTTCCTGTCCTGCTAAGCATTCCAAATGCTTAGCAGGACAGTACTTTTGGGTGTCCAAATCAAATCAAAGTTTATTTGTCACGTTTATTTGTCACGTTTGTCACGTAAGGTCTACACCTTACAGTGAAATGCTTACTTACAGGCTCTAACCAATAGCGCAAAAAAATGTATTAGGGGAACAATAAGTAAATAAATAAATAAAACAACAGTAAAAGGACAGGCTATATACAGTAGCGAGGCTATAAAAGTAGCGAGGCTATATACAGACACCGGTTAGTCAGGCTGATTGAGGTAGTATGTACATGTAGATATGATTAAAGTGACTATGCATATATGATGAACAGATAGTAGCAGTAGCGTAAAAGAGGGGTTGGCGGGTGGCGGGACACAATTCAGATAGCCCAGTTAGCCAATGTGCGGGAGCACTGGTTGGTCGGCCCAATTGAGGTAGTATGTACATGAATGTATAGTTAAAGTGACTATTCATTTATGATAAACAGAGTAGCAGCAACGTAAAAAGAGGGGGGGGGGGGTCACACAATGCAAATAGTCCGAGTAGCCATTTGATTACCAGTGCCTTTTTGTCCTTGACTTGGCACTCTGGTAGCGCTTGCCATGCGGTAGTAGAGAGAGCAGTCTTTGACTGGGGTGGCTGGGGTTTTTAACCATTTTTAGGGCCTTCCTCTGACACCGGCTGGTGTAGAGGTCCTGGATGGCAGGCAGCTTAGCCCCAATGATGTACTGGGCCGTATGCACTACCCTGTAGTGCCTTGCGGTCAGAGGCCGAGCAATTGCTGTACCAGGCAGTGATGCAACTGGTCAGGATGCTCTCGATGTTGCAGCTGTAGAACCTTTTGAGGATCTCAGGACCCATGCCAAATCTTTTTAGTTTCCTGTGGGGGAATAGGCTTATCTCCTCCCTATAGGCTGTCTCGTCATTGTCGGTGATCAGGCCTACCACTGTTGTGTTGTCTGCAAACTTAATGATGGTGTTGGAGTCGTGCCTGGCCGTGCAGTCATGAGTGAACAGGGAGTACAGGAGGGGGCTGAGCACGCACCCCTGGGGAGCTCCAGTGTTGAGGATCAGCGTGGCAGATGTGTTGCTACCTACCCTCACCACCTGGGGGCGGCCCGTCAGGAAGTCCAGGATCCAGTTGCAGAGGGAGGTGTTTAGTCCCAGGATCCTTAGGTTTAGTGATGAGCTTTGAGGGTACTATGGTGTTGAACGCTGAGCTGTGGTCAAAGATAGCATTCTCACATAAGTGTTCCTTTTGTCCAGGTGGGAAAGGGCAGTGTGGAGTGCAATAGAGATTGCATCATCTGTGGATCTGTTTGGGTTGTATGCAAATTGGAGTGGGTCTAGAGTTTCTGGGATAATGGTGTTGATGTGAGCCATGACCAACCTTTCAAAGAACTTCATGGCTACGGAAGCGAGTGCTACGGGTCTGTAGTCATTTTGGCAGGTTGCCTTTGTGTTCTTGGGCACAGGGACTATGGTGGTCTGCTTGAAACATGTTGGTATTACAGACTCAATCAGGGACATGTTGAAAATGTCAGTGACGACACCTGCCAGTTGGTCAGCACGTGCCCGGAGCACACGTTCTAGTAATCCGTCTGGCCCCGCAGCCTTGTGTATGTTGACCTGTTTAAAGGTCTTACTCACGTCGGCTACAGAGAGAGTGATCACACAGTCGTCCAGAACAGCTGATGCTCTCATGCATGCCTCAGTGTTGCTTGCCTCAAAGCGCGCATACATAGAAGTGATTTAGCTCATCTGGTAGACTCGTGTCACTGGGCAGCTCGCAGCTGTGCTACTACCCTTTGTAGTCTGTAATCGTTTGCAAGTCCTGCCACATAAGATGAGCGTCAGAGCCGGTGTAGTATGATTCAATTCAGGAAAATGTATGGAGTGAAAAGTACAATATTTTCTTAAAAGGAATGTTGTGAAGTAAAAGTAAAAGTAGTCAAAAATATGAATAGAAAAGTAAAGTACAGATACCCCCCAAAAAACACTTAAGTAGTACTTTAAACCATTTTTATTTAAGTACTTTACACCACTGATAATCAATAATAATACAAAATATAATCGAAGACTGATGCTCTAAGAGTCCCAGCACAAACAGTTTCTTCCCATGTCATTTAGTCTAACTGTGGTGGTCTTTGCCAGGTGTCAGGCATCTCCTCTGGTTCTTACTCCTCTGGGAATGTGGTAACTGGTAACTTCCTCCATATCCTGCATAAATACACACATTTCTATTATGTAAGATACATTGAAATGACAGAAATATTTAGATAAATTGATAAACGTACAACAAGCTGGAATAGCACGGTCAATTGAGGGACACTCATTCTCACCTGTGTTGTAGCATCCAATAGGTCTCTGGAAGGTATCAGACAGCTAGCCTCACCCAGGAAGCACAGGATGATGTGGACCACATCTGCCCAGCGGCCGACAATCAGCATCAGGACCATGAGCCTCCCCCAAGACGCACCACCACTGTGTTTATAACAGCTTGGCCACTTGGCTGATGATGTTGCTCCTCTGAGTAGAAAATAATTATCATCAGCTTTCTCAATGAGAATGACAACAATATTCTTGTCCTTTACTTGCTTTCTGCTGTGTACAAAATACCAAATAGTCTCTGACATTCTGCTGCTTAAAAGTTTAACCATGTAGTCTACTGTATGTTCAGTCTCTCACCCTCATATACACCACCAGCAGTGTGTAGCAGATTGTCAGTGGAGTCCAGAACCTGAGGGGGGCAATGGCAGCCACTGCAAAGGTGAGCACAAGGTCCCTGGTCAGGCGCGGTAACAGAAAGCAACCTGATGTTAGCAGTGTCATGCACACTCCACAGTAGCACTGGGAACTGTACAGCGCCATGACATGGAGTCGTTTGGCTGGCCAGGAACCAGCTCAGTCCTGCAGCAAGGAGCAGGCAGAGCCGGAGCTGTGGCGCCCCCTCGTGGAGGAAATGGAGACCGCAGCTGAGAGCACAGCCCAAGGAGAACTGACATTTTTTTTTACCTTTATTTAACTAGGCAAGTCAGTTAAGAACAAATTCTTATTTTCAATGACGTCCTAGGAACAGTGGGTTAACTGCCTGTTCAGGGGCAGAACGACAGATTTGTACCTTGTCAGCTCGGGGATTTGAACTTGCAACCCAAGGGAAATTAATTAAGAGGAGAGATGAATCAAGGCTGATGAATGTGAGAATGATTTTCATGTAATTTTTAGTGACAAATATGCTATTATAATGCTCACTCCAGCTGTGACCTAAGCTGACATTGTTCTGAGGGAGAACTCTAGAACCACCAGGGATGCAACCCGAGAGCCCACTACAGACTGCATCGCAGGAACAAGAACTGGAGAGCTTCACTTAGCCCAATTTTAGTACTGGCTTGATGCCTTGGTATCTTCTGCATATATGTATCTTTACTGCTGCCTTCATTATTTGAACTGAGTAGAGAGAGTAATTTGAGACAGTATACATTTCAAGGCAGTGAAATACAAAACAATGATTTCTAAGGATACATTGATTACTGTTGCCAATGTAAATCGTATAACAGTCTCTTCATAGTGATGAATACAAGCATGTTATTCAACAGCAAAAATCAAAAAATCAATAGTCCTAAGGTTAGTAGGGAAAAGGTCAGTTATCCACATCCACATCTTGGATATCCTTTGGTCCACTTCTCAAGTGTTTGTTTTTTATGAGTCCCTCCCTATCTATGAAATGGTAATTGCATTCAGATCATAATTGTAGGGCAAGAGGAGGTTTAGCAACAATCGATTTCGAGTTTGTTTGCTAGTCAAATGGATGTAAAATTGTAATGTGTGAAACAAGTATAACAGCTAACAATATAGCCTAACCTATACACTGAAGCTGCCTATGTAACTAACATGTAATAACATAGGTATTGTAGTGTCTTAACACTTAGTACTTATTTATGTAATAAGAAAGACTCGGAATACAAGCAATTGAACTGGAGCTTCACATTTACTCAAACGAGTTAGTACCAGAATAACATAGAATAACCTGCGCATGACCACGGGTGCTCCCGCCTTAAAGCGGACATCAATAATTAACAGAACATAACAGGTATTATTATACACTCGTTACTGAGACACGTGGAATCATATCTTCCCATATGATCTTTCGGGACATTACCATTGGCGTATACGTTTCTCACCTTTCAGCCTTTAAGAATAAGTGTACTCTCATCAGGTTACAGAGAACAGAGATCTCACATGCGCAGTCCTGTATACCGCTGATCGCGGTGCAAATCCTGCCTCTCCCATCTCCTCATTGGTTTATAGAAACATATACCCACATGCCATCTCCTCATTGGTTATACCCACATGGGCGATTGAAAGACAACTGAGTGTGTCGGTCGTCGTGGTAATTCTATGAAAGTTTAGATGCCAATCGCCATATAAAGTCCAAAGAAGAAAAAGCCTGGAAGGAGGAGAGATGACTAGAAACAATTCGGTTGACTGTTTTATGTGTGGATTAATTGTCGGAAATAGAGGACCTTGTGCATTTCAGGTAAAATAACAACTCAACGTTTATATCCCAGGACAAATTAGCTAGCACCAGCAACCTAGCTAAAAAGGACAAATTCACCATGATTTAAGATCAGATCCACTATCTTCTGGGTCCATGTGGTTCCTATCAGGAATAGATATAGGTATCACATGCAGACTTTGATTGCGTTCTTACTCACCTGATATTGATGATATTTGTATATTGTCAAAAATTCTAAATTTTGTCATAATACACAGTTTTTTCCCCTCACAGAACAAGCATCCTCCTCCATTCCTACTTTATTCACTGTCAAATCATTCATTAGTTCTATCTTGGAGTTGAGTATATACTTTTCCTCACCTGCCTTTGGGGTATATGGCAAATATCAGGTCCTCTAGATATGCTTAGAATTTCTCCACTTGTTCCCAGTGTGAGACTATGGGCTCCAGCAATGGGATCCCTTGTATCTCCTTCAGGGGGCAACGGGTCCATCTCTACTATTTTTCACCTGTGGTGTGAGATATCAAATAGGTGGAATGGTAGGAGTACTGATGGACGGTGGACCTCATTAGGCTATTATCTATCTTAGTAAACTGAACTCTGTTCATTAAGTAGATGGCGACTCGACTAAAGTGAGTTTAGAGCAGTGATTAATTTGAGCCGGATCCAAAGCCACTGTAAGTAGTTTGGTTAGGGGCGCCACTTTCTCTGGGGACATTCTGAAATTGCATTTTTGTCCCCCCCAGTTTTATCTTTGGAATGTGATTCAAAACAAGGCAACAGTTTGCTTTAGGAACCCGCCTCCCAGCAGTCGGGTAAGCTGTTTGGAGTGTTTATCCTACTTGATAAAAAAACAATTATGTACCCCTCACTTTTAAATTCACAGTTAGGCCCCTGAGTTTGGGGGTGGATGTTGAATTATTTTGTTTTGCTATATACACCCACAAATAATTGTCACTTTTTGCGATGTAAAAATGATAATAAAACAAATTATAATAAAAGCAATCAAAGTTCCTTCGAGTTCCCCCCCGACCCCGCAAAAGTAATGTGAAAAAATAGATTTTCAGCCCAGGCATGATATTCTAATGGTTGATCCGCGTTGGGCCGGCCCAGGTTTATGGTTTGCTTAACATTGTAACCTGGAGATCAACGCCTGGCTGTGTGAGAGGCACACCTGTATCTCTTACAGAACTAGAATGAGATTCTCTTTAAATTATCTCTCGCCCTCTCTCAACTGTGATAGACCAAGACATGAGCCTGCAATTCTCATTTTATAGGCTTTTGGCACCAATGCATCGACCATCACCCCCAAGTGAGCTGCACATCATTGGGTGAATTCAGTGAAACTGGGAAGCATTTTTAGGACTATAATGTCCTCTTCATATTGTAGCCTACAATACGTGTCTGGACACACCTAAGCCTAGGCTATTTATGGATTCAAGACAAGGTCGTTTTTATTGATCTCAAATTCTCAGTTTGTCAGCGTCAAAGTAGCCTATCATTTCGATCATTTGTACAGTATGCCCAAAAAAACATTCTGTGAACATCTCCAGTTATGTAAATGAAATGCGTTCATAAAAGGACCTAGGTAAAAACAGATTCAGGTTGGATATTCGATAGATATTCGCCTGTAGTTTTCCTTACGTCCACCAACAGCAGTTAGGGACCGTCAACATAGTGACAAATCAACATTTTCAAATTTCAATAGCTCTTTAACCAATACTCCAAAAACGTTCTAAACTGGTTCTAGCTCTCCTGACCTACTGACTTCAAACAAGGTTCAGAATGTACACTCAGAGGGCCTACACATTGCACACCCTTTCCTTTAGTTTATCCCCCCCCCCCCCCCACATGCGTCAAAACGAGTGCGCCCCACATGTGGTTGTGTGCAGAAGGCTACTCCAGTGGTTATAGGCCTGCATCTGTTTGCATTTATTTAATTGGAGAGTCGAATAAATTATTTATTTAATTTACTATAAGGATGCCTAATGCCCAAACAATCAAATTCATTTTATTCTCAGTCAAGATGGTGATGGCAAGAGCTTTTAATGTCGTTTTTCTCTTGTTATTGACCCTGAGAGGGATAACTTATTCCTATCCTTTGGCTTTAAAAAAACAAGAGGTGGGCCTATCACGCTGGCCAGGACAAATCATCAATGTACGCTTTAGAAGTGTCTCATCTCTAAATGCACTAAAGAGGAACATATTGAAGATGCACATGCTCCACAGGATATTGTTGGCACCTTAATTGGGGAGGACGGGCTCGTGGTAATGGCTGGAGCAGAATCAGTGGAATGGTATCATATACATCAAACACATGGTTTGATGCCATTCCATTTGCTATGTTCCAGGCATTATTATGAGCCGTCCTCCCCTCAGCAGCCTCCACTGCCACGCTTTCCCCCAGAATCTTTTCACGTGTGTATTTTCAAAGGATAAAGCAAAGAACATTAACAACCTATTAGTTAGGAACACTATAAGAATATGGAAGAAATTAAACCGATTCTCCACAATAAATTGGTCCACATGGAAAACTAATGGCATAGAAACCGTAAATTACTTGGTAATAAGAAAATACATTTATTTCCATGACAGAATTCAAAAGTAATTATGACCAATGTAGATGTTTTCAAATAAAGTACAGGCAACTTAAAAGTTTCATGTCATTATATTATGATTTGAAATCTTTTGGACATTTTGAGGGAATCCTATTTGAGTCAGAAAAGGATACTCATATGATAGGTAAGATATCCAAATTTTACAGCACAACGACAGAGTCATGTCTTAAGTGTAAAACGAACAATGACTCAAAAATCCATTACTTCTGGGAATGCTATGAAGTCTAAAAGTTATGAGTGCCATTAGAAAGTTGTCTGTCAGAAGTATTACAATGTACACTGAGTATACAAAACATTAAGGACACCTGCTCCTTCCATGACATAGACTGACCAGATGAATCCAAGTGGAAGCTATGATCCCATATTGATGTCACCTGTTAAATGCACTTCAATCAGTGTACAGTGCCTTCGGAAAGTGTTCAGACCCCTTGACTTTTATTTATATTCAGACCCTTTGGTATGAGACTCGAAATGTAGCTCAGGTGTATCCTATTTCCGTTAATCATCCTTGTAATGTTTTTGAACTTGATTGGAGTCCAGCTGTGGTAAATCCAATTGATTGGACACGATTGACACTACAGGCTGATCCAACTTTGATGTAATGTCCTTAAAACAAGTCAAAATGAGGCTCAGTAGTGTGTGTGGCCTCCACATGCCTGAATGACCTCCCTACAACGCCTGGGAGTGCTCCTGATGAGGTGGCCAACTCCTAGACAGTCTGTGGTGCAACGTGGCGTTGGTGGATGGAGCGAGACACAATGTCCCAGATGTGCTCAATTGGATTCAGGTCTGGGGAACGGGCGGGCCAGTCCATAGCATCAATGCCTTCCTCTTGCAGGAACTGCTGACAAACTCCAGCCACATGAGGTTGAGCATTGTCTGGCATTAGGAGGAACCCAGGGCCAACCGCACCAGCATATGGTCTCACAAGGGGTCTGAGGATCTCATCTCTCTGAGGACCCCCCCCCCCCAAAGAAATGCCACCCCACACCATGACTGACCCACCGCCAAACCGGTCATGCTGGAGGATGTTGCAGGCAGCAGAACGTTCTCCACGGTGTCTCCAGACTCTGTCACGTCTGTCACGTGCTCAGTGTGAACCTGCTTTCATCTGTGAAGAGCACAGGGCGCCAGTGGCGAATTTGCCAATCTTGGTGTTCTCTGGCAAATGCCAAACGTCCTGCACGGTGTTGGGCTGTAAGCACAACCCCCACCTGTGGACATCGGGCCCTCATACCACCCTCATGGAGTCTGTTTCTGACCGTTTGAGCAGACACATGCACATTTGTGGCCTGCTGGAGGTCATTTTGCTGGGCTCTGGCAGTGCTCCTCCTTGCACAAAGGCGGAGGTAGCGGTCCTGCTGCTGGGTTGTTGCCCTCCTACGGCCTCCTCCACGTCTCCTGATGTACTGGCCTGTCTCCTGGTAGCGCCTCCATGCTCTGGACACTACGCTGACAGACACAGCAAACCTTCTTTCCACAGCTCGCATTGATGTGCCATCCTGGATGAGCTGCACTACCTGAGCCACTTGTGTGGGTTGTAGACTCAGTCTCATGCTACCACTAGAGTGAAAGCACCGCCAGCATTCAAAAGTGACCAAAACATCAGCCAGGAAGCATAGGAACTGAGAAGTGGTCTGTGGTCCCCACCTGCAGAACCACTCCTTTATTGGGGGTGTCTTGCTAATAGCCTATAATTTCCACCTGTTGTCTATTCCATTTGCACAACAGCATGTGAAATTTATTGTCAATCAGTGTTGCTTCCTAAGTGGATAGTTTGATTTCACAGAAGTGTGATTGACTTGGAGTTACATTGTGTTGTTTAAGTGTTCCTTTTATTTTTTTGAGCAGTGTATATTGTAGGCCATCTAATAATTGGGTATGGTAAGCATGTATTTGAACTCACATTTCACTATCTGACATAATATTAAGCAACGTTTTGGGCTTTAAATTAGAGATGGACTATTTTTCATGTTTTTTCCATTTATAAACCTTACTGAACGAAGAGCCGTTTGAGAGCCAAATGAGTGGCTCTTTTAGTTGAACGAAACCAAATGATCCGGCTCACAGAAAATACTCAATGTCCATCGCTAGTGACGATCCAGATTTGGAGAGGTTTTAGTGATTTTGACATCCCCACCCTCATTTAAAAATATATACCTGACGTTACCAGTGAATCCTTTTTTTTTAAACTAGAAACTAAATCTATTGAACACTTATTCTGTAATTGTTTACATGGTGAGGTGTCCTGGACTGATGTAAAACTATATCTTCACAACAAAATGCATACATCCATTGAAATATCTAAATTTGACATATTATTTTACTACAATGATTCCACAATTGAACGCCAGTATGTCATAAATCCCTTTATTTTATTAGGACACATGTTCTTACACAAATCAACATTTATGAAGAAAAATCGCTTTTTCTTAAATTTTTCATCTGATTTGGAAAACTATTTAGAATCATTAAAACGTATACAAAACTAAATGTAAAAAAAATGTATTCGCTACATGTCTGTATTTGATTTAATATAATGTGGATTTGTATTTTTTTTCTTATCTTCCTTATTTATTTGTGTAATCCCTCTGGCTGTTCTGTGTCTTGTGTTTTGCATGTTACTGCTTAATAAATAATAATTTACACACACACAAAAGCAGAGGGCGAGGCATGGCAACTGTGAAACGTCATTTCGTAGGAACACAAACCTGTCTACGCGGTGACCTGGCTGTGTTGGTTCGTAAAACCAAGTGATGTCAGCGAGTGGGATAAGGGGCGGATCTGGCGTGCCCATGAACGAAACTCTTCAGCGTGTCTGAAAGAATGCAACATGGATGATGAAGTTTCCCAAAGTTGTGATTAAGTAGCGGACAGTGGGGTAAGAATATGCTACAATGGAGATCTGTGGGAGTTCGTATGCATTGGCTTTTTTTTTTGCTGAGGAAAGGGTCGCTTGACACATTTTTAGGCAGTCCGTATGACCAACGTTCGCTTAACTAGCTTAAGTTAGCTGGCTAACATTCATAGCTAGTAAAGTTAGCAAGCAATGCCAGAAATGAAAGACGAAATGGGACAGATATTTTTAGACACAGCTAACTGGCTAATATTAAATTCGAGCCAGGGAACTGACACAGGAAATGCAATGATGGCCCAGTCGAACCAGCCACAACATTTAGCTAGCCTCTTCTTCGCGCCGGCAACCAGCATAGTTCGCTATCTAACCAAAACTTCTAGCCATTCAGTCCGCAACCACCACAGATGTAGTATTTTTTGACCGATTGGCAACGGGTTGCCAGCTAGCTCACGTTAGCTAGCTACCGCAGCTATTTAACGCCACGTCGTTAGCCAATCAGTTAACGTTAGCTAGCCAGATACTGGTATGTTCATATTGTTAGGCTAGCACCGTTAGCCAGCTAGATAACGCTACTAGTTACAAAAAATAACGCTACTAGTTAGCTAGCTAATGACATTACGTTAGCTAACACCGGTTTGTTTGAACTAGCCAGTAACGTCGTTAGCTAATAACTGGCATGACGTTACCACAACTGAAAAGCAAGCCAAAGCTGTCCTTGGACCTGATGTGATGGAAGATTGCCCTGAATGTTCAAAATAGCTTGTTGAAACGCTTTAGGTAGCTTCACTTTAAAAACCCAGATGTCTTGTATAGCTGGATAACGTTAGTTGTGTGTCCATTTATGAATTAATGCATATTTCATTAACATTTATACCGATTTATGTGCACCGATAGCTAGCTGTAATATTTGCATCTTGAAAACAAATCATGGTGTCAATCAGGTTTCCATCTTCAACGTCAATTTACCAGCGATCCTATATTTCAACCTTGCTATGGTTTTACTGCCAGTGTATAAATAACTTTGAAATTGAATCCAGCCCTCCGTGGTTTGCAGCCACCCTCTACTCCCCCTTTCTACGTTGCTCTCCCAGGCTACCCCTTTTAAGTTGCATTTGGCCTAATGTTAGAATTTTTCATGCTGTATGAAATGTACAATTGCATTTTAATGACCGATCGTTCTGTTCTGTCCTCTTAATGCAGGAAATGGACAGAAGAATAGAAGGAAAGCTTAGGATCAGCCAGAAAGAGAAGTGAGTAAAGTGCTCAGTTCTGAAACACTGTTGGCCTTCGGGAGACACACTAGGCACTCACTCACACATTACTCATTAATCAAACAAGTCATAGAGCAAACATTTCTAATAATGAACAGGACTTTTGGAATATATTCAATTCATTAATTTCATAACCTCATTACTCAAAACATCTGCCTCCCAGCATTTTTACTAGTTTGTTGTTTTACTCCCAGGGTGTCCAGTAATAACACTACACAGTCGCCATTGAAGACGGGCGTCGTAATCCAGGACGACTCCCCACACGCTGCGCCCCCGCCCCAGATCCGCATTCTGAAGCGGCCCTCCAGTAACGGGTCGTTAGGGTCGCCCCAGGGCCAGAACCGGCCCGTGCCACAGGTCAAGTCCCTGGCCCAGCGGGAGGCGGAGTACGCTGAGGCCAGGAAGAGAATACTGGGCAGTGCCAGCCCTGAAGAGTCGCCTCAGGAAAAGCCCAACACAGACCGGTAAATAAATAACTCACACACCTACACCTGTTACCACTGGACAGTGCTGGGCAACGTTGTGTCCACTGCACATCTACTATGTTACAGCTCTTAATCCCAAGTGTACTGTGTGTATACCTGTACATGTTTGGAACAGACACCATCTCTATGATTGTGTAAATAAAGTCTGGGAATCTTGTCACAACTTTCTAATGGATCGTTATTGTATCTGCTCAATTTACAATAGATTTATTTTGTGCAAATAAAAAAACAGCTTGGAAGCCCAACTATTAACTAAAGCCTATTTTTGTAGTTGACTATATCCGTTCTTGGCCTTCTCCCTACCTCCAGACCAGGGCGTACAAGTTCTACCACACCAACAGAGGACCGGTCAAACAATCATGCTGTCCGCCAACCAGCAGGCCCCGACGGCACTCAAGGCTTCTGCCAAAACAGATAAGTGGAAGAGGGGCAATCCTGCTATCGGGAGAGATGGAGAGGAAGATGATATGTTTTTTGGCTCCAGGGGGTATCACAGGGTTTTAAAAACCATTTCCTTCTATTCCATGGTATGGGATCAGCTGTGAATCGGAATGCAAATGTCCTCCCCTCTCATGGCTCCCACTGGTAATGTGTGGGATGGATTAGAGGCTCTGTAGGAAGCATGCTTTCTCCCCCTCTCCATCCCACCCCCACTGTTTAACACTGTGATAAAGGACATCTTCTGCCTACTGTGATGATCCCTTTAAGTACCCCACCCTACACCCACGTTGTCCAAGGAGTCCTCTCCTTCTCTCGTCATGGGAAACCTATGGGGCTATTGCTTCTGTGGCTAATTTGGTCATCAGCCATGGACACTTTCATCTGGAAATACTGAGAGCAGAGGATGCTTAACAGAAGAGTAGTGACCGAAGCAAAGCAAAATGAGGGATGGTAGTACAGTGCCTTCAAAAGTATTCATAACACCTGACTTATTCCACATTTTGTATTAAATATATTTTTTTCTCATCTGTCTACACATGATACCCAATAATGACAAAGTGAAAACATGTCATTTTATAAGTATTGAATGAAATATCTAATTTACATCAGTATTCACACCCCTGAGTCAATACTTTGTGGAAGCACCTTTGGCAGCGATTACAGCTGTGTCTTCTTGCGTAAGTCTTTAAAAGCTTTCCGCACCTGGGTTGTGCAACATTTGCCCATTTAATTATTTTCAAAATTCTTCAAGCTGTCATTGCTAGACAACCATTTTCAGGTCTTGTCATAGATTTTCAAGTAGATTTCAATTGTAACTTGGCCACTCAGGACCATTCACTGTCTTCTTGGTAAGCAACTCCAGTGTAGATTTGGCCTTATATTTTAGGTTATTGTCCTGCTGAAAGGTGAATTAATCTCTCAGTGTCTGGTGTTAAGCAGACAACCAGGTTTTCCTCTGGGATTTTGCCTGTACTTAGCTCCATTCCATACATTTTGTTGTTGTTATCCTATAAAACTCCCCAGACGTTAACCATTACAAGCATAACATCGTATGATGCAGCCACCACTATGCTTGAAAATATGGGGAATGCTACTCAATAATGTATTGGATTTTTCCAAACATAACTTTGTCCTGAATAAAAAGGTATTAATGGTTTAAAAAAAAAAAAAAAAACATTTTCACTCTCAATTAGGTTAGTATTGTGGAGTAACTACAGTGTTGTTGATCCATCCTCAGTTTTCTCCTATCACAGCCATTATACTCAGTAACTGTTTTAAAGTCACAATTGACATCATGGTGAAATTCCTGAGCGGGTTCCTTCCTCTCTGGCAACTGAGTCTTTTTGTAGTGACTGGGTGTATTGATACACCATCCGAAGTGTAATTAACTTCACCATGCTCAAATGGATATTCAATGTCTGCTTTTTTTTTTACCCATCTACCAATGGGTAGCATTCTTTGCAAGGCATTGGAAAACCTTGGTCTTTTATTTTTTACCTTTATTTTACTAGGCAAGCAGTTAAGAACACATTCTTATTTTCAATGACAGCCTAGGAACAGTGGGTTAACTGCCTGTTCAGGGGCAGAACGACAGATTTTGTACCTTGTCAGCTCTGGGGTTTGAACTTGCAACCTTCCGGTTACTAGTCCAACGCTCTAACCACTAGGCTACCCTGCCGCCCCACAGTTGGGGGGGGGTTGTCCTTTGGTTGAATCTGTGTTTGAAATTCACTGATCAACTGCGGGGACCTCACAGATAATTGTATGTGGGGTACAGAGGTGAGGTAGTCATTCAAATATCATGTTAAACACTTATTGCGCACAGTGAGTCCATGCAACTTATGTGAGTTGTTTAGCAAATTTCTACTCCTGAACTTATTTAGGGGTGCCTTAAAGGGTTTGAATACTTATTGACTGACTCAACATTTCAGCTTTTCATTATTACATAACATAATTCCTATTTGACATTATGGGGTGTGTGTGTGTGTGTGTAGGCCAGTGGCAAATCTACATTTTAAATGTAGCTTCTAACACAACAAAATGTGGGGAAAAGTCGAGGGGTGTGAATACTTTTTGAAGGCACTATACCTGTTACCAGCTTCACCCAGCAATAATGCTAGAGATACCATTCAATTCCCCCTTACTCCACAGCCCTCATCTCATATTTTTTGTTGTCAATGTTCCACTTATATTTTGATTATTGATGATCAAATCTGTACATTGCCATTAGTTTTCAATGGAGGGTGACGTGTGTAAGTTGAGTTCTGATAACTTCTGTTTACGGTTGTCTTTTTTTAAATTGAGCTTTTTCTGGCGTCTGTCCTGTTTTCTATTTAAAATATTTAAATAAAACAGTACAACAAGACAAATGGAGATCAAATTGTGGATTTTGGTCCTTTTTGTTTAATATTTTTGTATGATGAGATGGTAGTGATGTCAGAGCAGTATTTTAATCAACCCCCATTTTAAATCATTCTGTTAATATCGGTTAGTTCAAACTCAACTGTAGAGGTGGTGCTGGCAGGACTTGGGAAATAAATGTACTGCTGTACCCTTTACTGCCCCTCCATATCTACTGTCAACTGTATGTTCATTTCTTCTAATGTACTTCACTGAAGTAGTAACTCAGGTGCTGATGAGACAGTCTTTGACATTTCAATCTTAAGGAGGGATTGAGTGCAAAAAAAGGTGATGTTCATAATAATACCTGAGTTAGCACCTACTTTGAAAACTGATAATGCTGCACCGATGTGTTCAACAAATGTATGTTTAGAATGAAATGAATCTGAGTCAGTCCAAGTCTGCCAGGTGGTTAGCCTCTGGCCCCTTCAGTATGCCATGGTATTTGAATGGAGGAATATCACTACGCTACTCCAAAGAACCCAGTGGAGTCCAAGACCCTCTATAGCAGCCATGTTACTGCTTCAGATAGAAATGTGCAAAATGGACACTGTGGTAGTCACAACTATGAACCATTCATCTGGAGTGTTCGGTTACATTGCTTCCCCACTGACTTAAGTTTTCACCTGATGTCATATTAGTTAGGAGGTTTTGGTTGTGTAAACTGAATATGCTAAAGGTTAAACCCTGGATACTGTAAGGGATTCCTGAAAGTCTGTCTGCACCAACCCAACTAGCAGGGGGAGGCAGAGGATCCACATGGTTTGTGAAGCTCTGAGTGAGAACACAAAAAGGCCTGTAAATATTGATTGAATAAAAATGATTTGTAAAATAATCCACTTCTTGTCCTTCCTATCTCAACTTGGCCATGAGACAGTTTAAAATTATATGGATTTCACCACAGTGATACATTGTATATTCTCATACACATTTGTTGTACCAAGTCCATCGGAGTCCCCTATTGAACAAATCTTTATTTATGGGATCAAATCGCTCTTTAATAAACCTTTCAAGTTTCTCAATTCTCACAAATGAATGCAACCTGATGAGGTTATTTGATGTTTTATAGTCTAATATTGCTGGCTGCTACCAGTGGCACAGTATTGTACTTCACATTGCTGTTGAAAATTACAATGTGTAAAACATACCTCAGAGTTTGCTCATTTGGCTCAGATTCCAGGCACTCTGGCCGGGGGAATAATATTGTCCAATGGGAGGGGAGGCTGATGCTAGCTCAGGCCAATGACTGCATTGGGGCGGGGCTAGTGGTTGGGCTAGGAGGGCGAGTCTGACAGGAGGATTTCTAGGCGCTTGTACTGCTTATTGGACGGTTGCCTCCCTTGTAGCAGACGCAGACAGACCAAGGCATGCGGTACTATCAGTATCTAGAGGAGAGCCAGTGGGACATAGTAACACACAGTCAATCCTAAAATTAGTTTACCTCAAAGAAGGAAGGATGCTTTTAACAATATTGGAACATGGCCCTAGAGTTGGCTCTGCATACAGTACCTCCAATAGGACGAAGATGAGTGTGGCTACACTTTTTTTGTAACTGATTTGCAAGACACGTCAGTACAACATTACCAAACCCAACCAATAACGTGATACATTACATGGCCAAAAGTTTCGATAACTGTTTAAATCTTTCTAGGACAAGGGGACTTTTATCAATATATTCACCTGTATTTACCATAATGTCTACTTTGATGCTAATCAGCATTTTAGAATCTGAGAGTAAATAAAGCTGAATATATTGATAAAAGTCAGCTTGTCCGAGAGGGGCCTAATTTATAAACCATGCGTACATACAAAACATACCCCAAAACATGCGTGTGCCAGTTTTCACACAAAATTTGCCTTTATAAAAACTAAATTTGAGGTTAGAATGTGCTCACCATCTCGCAAACTTTAGACCATGCATATCCACAGTTTCTAGTGCTTGAAGTATTGCAAGCAGGCAAGTAGCCTAGTATTTTGTGCAAATGGGGGATAAGATGGACACGTTTGTTCATAACAAATTGAGAAGATTAGTGAGAAGAGAGAACAGCAATTTTGTTTATTTGCATTCTAGAATAATTAGAAATAGGCATCCTTTTCCTAGGTTATATTAGAATCATTGCAGAATAAATTCCTCACCTTTTCTGTGATGGTTTTATACTCACGAGGTATCCTATAGACCCGCAACAAGTTAGGATACCATTCTTCCTGTCTTTCATTTAATTGGACCAACTTCACAGTAGTAAATAGATAAGCTATTTCAAGTATTTGTGAATGCCATCCGATCCAGAGCACAGTTTATTAACAGTAGAACAGACAATGTTTGGGCTACAAAGACAGAGAGATGCTATTCATACCAGTGACCATGATGGTATGAAGATGTGCCAATATGAGGGTAGTTATGACCTCAGCACTCACTGGCTTGATACCAGTGACCATGATGGTATGAAGATGTGCCAATATGAGGGTAGTTATGACCTCAGCACTCACCGGCTTGATACCAGTGACCATGATGGTATGAAGATGTGCCAATATGAGGGTAGTTATGACCTCAGCACTCACCGGCTTGATACCAGTGACCATGATGGTATGAAGATGTGCCAATATGAGGGTAGTTATGACCTCAGCACTCACCGGCTTGATACCAGTGACCATGATGGTATGAAGATGTGCCAATATGAGGGTAGTTATGACCTCAGCACTCACCGGCTTGATACCAGTGACCATGATGGTATGAAGATGTGCCAATATGAGTGTAGTTATGACCTCAGCACTCACCGGCTTGACCAGATTGTTCATTACCAGCAGACCGCAGGGACTGCATGTCTATCTCTACCTCCTCCCTGTGGACACAAACACATCTCCATCAACACCTAGTAAATGTGATAGTTCACAATCGGCGCTACAGGTAGAGGTTTAGAAGAGGTCATGGAGGACCTGGGTAGTAGCTAGGAGGGACATAAAGAACATAAAATGTGGTTCAATAGTGAAACGTTGTTCAATGGTGCTCAAGTCAGTCTGCCCATCCAGAGGTTTGTAGCCGAGAGGTAGCACCCTGAAGCCTTCACTTGCAAAAGTATGCAGGGTGTTTGAGAATTGTGTAGGCACTGCAAGACATGGTTTAAAAGAAAGACAATAGAGCTAAACAATAATCAAAGAAGACGAGCTTAAAACACCTCACAAAATTCATTTGAACAAGTGTTAATGTTAATCTTATCGCAACTTATTCTTTCTGTAAAATATCTGGCTCTCTTTATCTCTCCTCTCTCTTTGTCTTTCTCCCATAGTGCTTTCTTTCAGGCAGAGCCTGGCCATCATCTCGGGCCCTCTTTGATAAAGGCGAGGGATGGCTGTCCCCCGGGGGCCACCGTCGCCACACTCATTCGCTGGAGGGATGAGAAGGGCAACAGCGCAAGAGGGCCATAGCCTCATGAATGGATTGATAGAACATGACAGAAGAAAAACATGGTTAAACTTCCCATGAATCCATCATAACAGTGTTATAAAGATGTCATAAACAGGCATGACAACTGGAAGTCAGTTTATGACAACGGCCTTAACCCTTATTTATTTCTTAACTTTTGTTGTTGAACAAACTCTTATTCAAATGCAGGCTATATAGTCCATACTGTATGGGCTTCCGTAGAAATGTGCTTGCCAGTCGTATAGTGACAAGGATTTTTTTGTTCTTGGGTTCCTCTCAGAATTATTAATTCATAATTTATAGCATCTCTGCCCAGATCGGCATTTCCCAGACTCAATTCTGGGCACCCCAAGGGGTTCATATTTTGGGTTTTGCCCTAGCACTACACAGCTGATTCAAATAATCAACTCATCATCAAGCTTTGATTATTTGAATCAGCTGTGTTGTGCTAGGGCAAAAAAACAAAACGTGCCCTCCTTGGGGTCCCCATGACCGAGTCTGGGAAATGCTGATCTGAGTAAAGGGGTTCCAATGACATAAACATAGCAGAGATGCTATAAATTATGAATTAATAATTCTGAGAGGAACCCAAGAACAAAGAAATCCTTGTCACTATCTATACGACTTGCAAACTGAGGTCTGACGAGCAAAACAAGTACCCCATACTAGAGAGAGCGCTAGCTTACCTTTATCTTCTATTTTGCCTGTCTTCATCCCCTATCATGTGACATCTAAACACATTTCTACGGAAGCCCTTACAGTATGGGCTATATAGCCTGCTTTTGAATAAGAGTTTGTTCAACAACAAAAGTTTTGAAATAAATAAGGGTTAAATGTAATGTTTTTTTGTGTGTTTTTAAAAAATCATTATAGGCCTACTGTTTATAATCTAAAAATGACCACTATATGCCAGATTGCATGAGACTATCCCTACACATGATACCTAGGACATTCCATAAACAAAGCCAAAAATAAATAAATTAGGCGGCTGCATCATGCGTGACTGAGCTTATTATGCTTATATAGCCTCGGCGGCTCAGCCTGTTCACACAAGTAAAATGCAAATCCAACATAATCATGAGATCAAATTTCTAATTGATACTGTTCCCATCCCCATGGGACAATGATAAATCATAGTATTTAAAACATACAGTGCTTTCAGAAAATGTTCAGACCCCTTCACTTTTTCTATTTTTGATACGTTACAGCCTTATTCTAAAATGGATTAAATTACTTTTCCCCCCTAATCAATCTACTCACAATACTCCATAATAACAAAGTGAAAACAGGTTTTTAGAAATGTTTGCACATTTATAAAAATAAAAACAGAAATACTTTATTTACATAAGTATTCAAACCCTTTGCTATGAGACTCGAAATTGATCTCAGCTGCATCCTGTTTCCATTGATTATCCATGAGATGTTTCTACAACTTCATTGGAGCCCACCTGTGGTAAATTCAATTGATTGGACATGATTTGGAAAGGCACACACCTGTCTATATAAGGTTCCACAGTTGACAGTAGATGTCAGAGCAAAAACCAAGCAATTAGGTCAAAGTAATTGTCAGTAGAGCTCCAAGACAGGGTACCAAAACATGTCTGCAGCATTGAAGGTCCCCAAGAACACAGTGGCCTCCATCATTCTTAAATGGAAGAAGTTTGGAACCACCAAGACTCTTCAGCACTCTACCAATCAGGCCCTTATGGTAAAGTGGCCAGACGAAAGCCACTCCTCAGTAAAAGGCACATGAAAGCCCCCTTTGGAGTTTGCCAAAAGGCACCTAAAGGACTCTCAGTGCATGAAAAACAAGATTATTTTGGTCTGATGAAACCAAGATTGAACTCTTTGCCTGCCTGAATGCCAAGCGTCACATTTGGAGGAAACCTGGCACCATCCCTACGGTGAAGCATGGTGGTGGCAGCATCATCATCATGCTGTGGGGATGTTTTTCAGCAGCAGGGACTGGGAGACAGGTCAGGATTGAGGGAAAGATTAACCGAGAAAAGTACAGAGAGATCCTTGATGAAAACCTGCTCCAGAGCACTCAGGACCTCAGACTGGGGTGAAGACTCACCTTCCAACAGGACAACAACTCTAAGCACCCAGGCAAGACAACGCAGGAGTGGCTTCGGGATAAGTCTCTGAACGTCCTTGAGTGGCCCAGCCAGAGCCCAGACTTGAACCCGATCGAACATCTCTGGATAGACCTGAAAATAGCTCTACAGCGACATTCCCCATCCAACCTGACAGAGCTTGAGAGGATCTGCAAAGAATGGGACAAACTCCCCAAATACAGGTGTGCGAAGCTTGTACTCCCAAGAAAACTCGAGGCTCTAATCGCTGCCAAAGGTGCTTCGACAAAGTACTGAGTAAAGGGTCTGAATGCCTATGTAAATGTGATGTTACATTTAATTTGTATATATATTTGCAAAAATGTCTAAAAACCTGTTTTGTCTTTATCATTACGTGATATTTTGTGTAGATTGAGGGTAGAAAACGATTTAATAAGGCTGTAAAGTAACAAAAATGTGGAAAAAGTCAAGGGGTCTGAATACTTTGCTGAATGCACTGTACTTGCATTCTGAGTAGATCATTTATCACGACTCAGGATATGACTTAGATGCAGACACGGGAGGTGGATAGTACAGTTCTCAAGATGATTTATCCGAAACAGGCAAAGGGCAGGTGGAGGGCAGGCAGAGGTTCGTGATCAGGTCCGAGTCAGGCAGGTACAGGACGGCAGGCATGCTCGGCATCAGGCAGGCAGAATGGTCAGAATGGTTAAAAACTAGGAAACAGAACTAGAGAAACAGGAAGGCAGTATTTTAATACAATGGTATTAAAACATCCCCAAGCCTGTTTGACTTCTACTTCCTTTAATAAGAAGCATTTAAATCATATTTACATGTTAAATAACATTTAACTGGTTTTCCTCATGGTATTATTTATATACAGTATATCCAATGAATACACAAACATCAAATGGTGGTCCAGAGCTCAACATCATGCCATAATATGGTTATAAGGCTGTTAGCTGTACAATCTGTCCTTGCGTAATGCTCATCTATACACACTGAGTAATAAACTCACATTATCACGTCATCACACATCCCCTTTCTGTATTTTTTTCTCTAAAGGGAGCAGTGATTCCATTTCTTCTTCTTTTCTCTCCTAGCTTTAAGCACGCATTCACTCTTACACACTGTATGGGGAGAAACGTTAGGACGATTCTACAGGCCTGTGACTGACATGGGCCCTAAAAAATTATTAGGACCTTCGGTTAATAATTTTTATATTGAAAAAAAATGTACCTATCATTATATTTGATTTACAATGTACTAATAAATCTAACGGTTTATTTTTCTTGTTTTTGGCAAAAAGGAAACATCCAGAGAGCCTATATTGGCCAGAGAGCTTCTGTATTGCCCAAACCCCCTCATATTTACATCAAATGGTTCGGTCCTGCCCCCAAACCAGGCGCGAACGGTACTTGCTAGCAGTGAATTGCGAGTGAGGAGTGCCGGTGGAGCATCATGTCTCAGCTTCCCAAAGAAAGATCTGGCTTCCAAAAACGAAAAGGACACAGGAGAGAGAAAAGGGCCATAGTATGTCACCCAATTTTTGACAAAGGAAGGGAGGTATACTCCGTGAGTGATGGAATTAACCTTTTAGCTTAGTCCATAGTGAAATGGGCTACTTTTGCTCCCCTAACATTAACGTTAGTTAATGTCTTGACAGAAAATTCTGTGTTTACATTTCGCTCCTCTAACCCGACATTTAATCAATGCAGGCAAACTTTTAGCAAGCTATTCATACTAAATCGGTTGTCCTTGCCCCTGTCTGGTGCCAGGCCCAACAGAAGCAGATGGTGATGGGGAGCCTGTCTCCCCATCACCATACCCCTGAATCATCCCTACTCCCAACTGAAGAAGGTGAGCAGCATTGTGTTGAATGACATGTCAGTTGGCATAATTGTAGGTACTGCAATGAATTGAGGACAGGAATGTGATTCTCCAGTCAGGAAAAATCTCATTTGACACAGAGCCTTAAAGGAAGAGATGCAGGCTCTTAGAGATGGATGAGAGTCTCTCCTCTTTGAGGCGCCACTGATTGCTACGCAAATGGATGTTGCACCTCAATTTAGCAAGGAACACAGCCGTCAAAGGAAAGGGAAGAGATTCCAATGATGAGACGTCTCAGGAGACAGCTCAGGACAGTGCAGCAACGGTGTTTCGGAACACAGTGTTTTTTACTGCTATGGACAACATAAGTGACTTCGACACTAGGTTCCACACCACTGCAAATTGTAGAAAAATGTTCTGCTGTTCTGAAAGTTGGGCTGATTAGTGGGTAAAAGTCCCTTCTGTGTGCCAACCACTGATCATTAAATATTCCAGAGATCTTACACCTGAGTTTCAAAATTAAGTAAGACACATGAACACTATATATGCTGCCACTTTCCCCCCTAACGTGTCCCCTCTTGGTCTCCTGCATGCAATTTGTAAGATGCAGCTGCAAAGCATTTTTGGAGAGGTGTGCATTGCTTTATGTATATTTTGCACACTGCCTGTGACTGGTGGTGAGAGAGCTTTCAGTAAGCTAAAACTGATTTAAAAAATATTAAAATAGTTGAGGTTCACTATGTCCCAGGACAGGATTTGCAGTCTTGCCATGCTGTCCATTTGAAGTCAGTTAGCTAGAAAGCTGGATTTCAAAGACCTGATCAGTGACTTTGCTAGCAAGAAGGCTCGGCCCTGGGCTCTTGGTGAGTAAGGGAACACCCCCCTGAAATGGATAAAAATGAATGGGAAGTCATTGGCACTGGACAAACCATATGTGTGTCCAATACCAATCAATTCGGCGTCGTTTCGTTCAAAGTTGATTGCAAATGCCATATGGCAAATGCCAGGTGTAACACTTTGAAAATCCAACAGGTGGCGAGCACGCTCCACCGTGGTCAACATCCAAAAGCAAAAAAAAATTCTAAAATGTATCACCCCCATGAAAAAGTGCTTTCTGGACCGTTTTTCGAAATTCTTTCGATTTTTTTGTCAATTACACACGTATAAGAACTGTATCAACATACTTTAGTCGTATTTTATTATTATTATATTTTTTTTACTTGTGCATAAGGCATATGTTTTCTCCATTTGCAATATGATTTCATAGGAAGTCAAAAGTCGAAAATGTGAACATTTTTTCAAAAACGTATCACCCCCTTAAAAAAGTGCTTTCTGGACCGTTTTTCAAAATTCGATCAGTTTTTGTCAATTAATCATGTGTAAGAACTGTAGAATATACTTTTGTCAACTTTTATTATCATATTTTTTAAATATATTTTTTTACTTGTGCATAAGGTGTATGTTTTGTCCATTTGCAATATGATTTCATAGGAAGTCAAAGTCAAGAGTCACTTTTTTGGGGGACAAATGCCATAAGAAATTTGACGTGCTCAAAAATCCTGCAGAAATGCTAAATTGACTGGCCTGATGAACACAGGATTGCCGGGCAGTGATAGTTGTTCCTTTCCATCGCTCATTGTGTTGACTTCATCATGTCCATTTGGTGATGTGTTTTTCACTGTTGAAACGTGCACATGCATTTGCAATATGTTTCAATGGGCATTTACCATCACGAATTTGTCATGCTCAAAAATCCTGCAGGAATGCAAAATTGACTGGCCTGATGAACACAGGATGGCCTGGCAGTGATAGTTGCTCCTTTCCATCGCTCGTTGTGTTGATTTCATCATGTCCATTTGGTGATGTTTTTTCACTGTTGAATCATATTGCAAGTGCACGTGCTATGATTACTTCCGGCGCCGACAGAGATGGCCGCCTCGCTTCGCGTTCCTAGGAAACTATGCAGTTTTTTGTTTTTTTACGTGTTATTTCTTACATTAGTACCCCAGGTCATCTTAGGTTTCATTACATACAGTCGAGAAGAACTACTGAATATAAGATCAGCGTCAACTCACCATCAGTACGACCAAGAATATGTTTTTCGCGACGCGGATCCTGTGTTCTGCCTTACAAACAGTACAACGGAGCGGATCCTATGCAGCGACCCAAAAAAACGACTCCGAAAGAGAGGGAAACGAGGCGGTCTTCTGGTCAGACTCCGGAGACGGGCACACCGTGCACCACTCCCTAGCATTCTTCTTGCCAATGTCCAGTCTCTTGACAACAAGGTTGATGAAATCCGAGCAAGGGTAGCATTCCAGAGGGACATCAGAGACTGTAATGTTCTTTGCTTCACGGAAACGTGGCTCACCGGAGAGACGCTATCCGAAGTGGTGCAGCCAACGGGTTTCTCCACGCATCGCGCCGACAGAAACAAACATCTTTCTGGTAAGAAGAGGGGTGGGGGCGTATGCCTTATGGCCAACGTGACATGGTGTGATGAAAGAAACATACAGGAACTCAAATCCTTCTGTTCACCTGATTTAGAATTCCTCACAATCAAATGTAGACCGCATTATCTGCCAAGAGAATTCTCTTCGATTATAATCACAGCCGTATATATCCCCCCCCCAAGCAGACACATCGATGGCTCTGAACGAACTTTATTTAACTCTCTGCAAACTGGAAACAATTTATCCGGAGGCTGCATTCATTGTAGCTGGGGATTTTAACAAGGCTAATCTGAAAACAAGACTCCCTAAATTTTATCAGCATATCGATTGCACAACCAGGGGTGGAAAGACCTTGGATCATTGTTACTCTAACTTCCGCGACGCATATAAGGCCCTGCCCCGCCCCCCTTTCGGAAAAGCTGACCACGACTCCATTTTGTTGATCCCTGCCTACAGACAGAAACTAAAACAAGAGGCTCCCACGCTGAGGTCTGTCCAACGCTGGTCCGACCAAGCTGACTCCACACTCCAAGACTGCTTCCATCACGTGGACTGGGAGATGTTTCGTATTGCGTCAGATAACAACATTGACGAATACGCTGATTCGGTGTGCGAGTTCATTAGAACGTGCGTTGAAGATGTCGTTCCCATAGCAACGATTAAAACATTCCCTAACCAGAAACCGTGGATTGATGGCAGCATTCGTGTGAAACTGAAAGCGCGAACCACTGCTTTTAATCAGGGCAAGGTGTCTGGTAACATGACCGAATACAAACAGTGCAGCTATTCCCTCCGCAAGGCTATCAAACAAGCTAAGCGCCAGTACAGAGACAAAGTAGAATCTCAATTCAACGGCTCAGACACAAGAGGCATGTGGCAGGGTCTACAGTCAATCACGGACTACAGGAAGAAATCCAGCCCAGTCACGGACCAGGATGTCTTGCTCCCAGGCAAACTAAATAACTTTTTTGCCCGCTTTGAGGACAATACTGTGCCACTGACACGGCCTGCAACGAAAACATGCGGTCTCTCCTTCACTGCAGCCGAGGTGAGTAAGACATTTAAACGTGTTAACCCTCGCAAGGCTGCAGGCCCAGACGGCATCCCCAGCCGCGCCCTCAGAGCATGCGCAGACCAGCTGGCCGGTGTGTTTACGGACATATTCAATCAATCCCTATACCAGTCTGCTGTTCCCACATGCTTCAAGAGGGCCACCATTGTTCCTGTTCCCAAGAAAGCTAAGGTAACTGAGCTAAACGACTACCGCCCCGTAGCACTCACATCCGTCATCATGAAGTGCTTTGAGAGACTAGTCAAGGACCATATCACCTCCACCCTACCTGACACCCTAGACCCACTCCAATTTGCTTACCCCCCAAATAGGTCCACAGACGATGCAATCTCAACCACACTGCACACTGCCCTAACCCATCTGGACAAGAGGAATACCTATGTGAGAATGCTGTTCATCGACTACAGCTCGGCATTCAACACCATAGTACCCTCCAAGCTCGTCATCAAGCTCGAGACCCTTGGTCTCGACCCCGCCCTGTGCAACTGGGTACTGGACTTCCTGACGGGCCGCCCCCAGGTGGTGAGGGTAGGCAACAACATCTCCACCCCTCTGATCCTCAACACTGGGGCCCCACAAGGGTGCGTTCTGAGCCCTCTCCTGTACTCCCTGTTTACCCACGACTGCGTGGCCACGCACGCCTCCAACTCAATCATCAAGTTTGCGGACGACACAACAATGGTAGGCTTGATTACCAACAACGACGAGACGGCCTACAGGGAGGAGGTGAGGGCCCTCGGAGTGTGGTGTCAGGAAAATAACCTCACACTCAACGTCAACAAAACTAAGGAGATGATTGTGGACTTCAGGAAACAGCAGAGGGAACACCCCCCTATCCACATCGATGGAACAGTAGTGGAGAGGGTAGCAAGTTTTAAGTTCCTTGGCATACACATCACAGACAAACTGAATTGGTCCACTCACACAGACAGCATCGTGAAGAAGGCGCAGCAGCGCCTCTTCAACCTCAGGAGGCTGAAGAAATTCGGCTTGTCACCAAAAGCACTCACAAACTTCTACAGATGCACAATCGAGAGCATCCTGGCGGGGTGTATCACCGCCTGGTATGGCAACTGCACCGCCCTCAAACGTAATGGTATCCAGAGGGTAGTGAGGACTGCACAACGCGTCACCGGGGGCAAACTACCTGCCCTCCAGGACACCTACACCACCCGATGCTACAGGAAGGCCATAAAGATCATCAAGGACATCAACCACCCGAGCCACTGCCTGTTCACCCCGCTGTCATCCAGAAGGCGAGGTCAGTACAGGTGCATCAAAGCTGGGACCGAGAGACTGAAAAAGAGCTTCTATCTCAAGGCCATCAGACTGTTAAACAGCCACCACTAACATTGAGTGGCTGCTGCCAACACACTGTCAATGACACTGACTCAACTCTAGCCACTTTAATAATGGGAATTGATGGGAAATTATGTAAATATATCACTAGCCACTTTAAACAATGCTACCTTATATAATGTTACTTACCCTACATTATTCATCTCATATGCATATGTATATACTGTACTCTATATCATCGACTGCATCCTTATGTAATACATGTATCACTAGCCACTTTAACTATGCCACTTTGTTTACATACTCATCTCATATGTTATACTGTACTCGATATCATCTACTGTATCT
Organism: Oncorhynchus kisutch; assembly: GCF_002021735.2. Lineage (NCBI taxonomy): Eukaryota > Metazoa > Chordata > Actinopteri > Salmoniformes > Salmonidae > Oncorhynchus > Oncorhynchus kisutch. The sequence continues at coordinate 61,981,819 of NC_034190.2, read as the reverse complement.
TGCCTATGCTGCTTTGTACCATAACTCATTCATATATCCTTATGTACATATTCCTTATCCCCTTACACTGTGTATAAGACAGTAGTTTTTTTGGAATTGTTAGTTAGATTACTTGTTCGTTATTACTGCATTGTCGGAACTAGAAGCACAAGCATTTCGCTACACTCGCATTAACATCTGCTAACCATGTGTATGTGACAAATAAAATTTGATTTGATTTGATTTGATTTGCAATATGTTTCAATGGGCATTTACCATCACGAATTTGTCATGCTCAAAAATCCTGCAGGAATGCAAAATTGACTGGCCTGATGAACACAGGATGGCCTGGCAGTGATAGTTGCTCCTTTCCATCGCTCGTTGTGTTGATTTCATCATGTCCATTTGGTGATGTTTTTTCACTGTTGAATCATATTGCAAGTGCACGTGCATTTGCAATATGTTTCAATGGGCATGTACCATCACGAATTTGGCATGCTCAAAAATCCTGCAGGAATGCAAAATTGACTGGCCTGATGAACTCGGGATGGCCAGGCAGTGATAGTTGTTCCTTTCCATCACTCGTTAGGGTTGATTTCAGAATGTCACTTTGGTGATGGTACCTCACTGTTTAAACATATTGCAAATGGAAAAGAGTCACCAGCAAGTCACCGTCCATCAGTCAATTAGATATCATTCTCACACCAAACTGATACAAACTGACACCAAACCCACTTTTTCCAACTCGTTTAGTAGCCAACTATCACATACTACATAGCTGGCCCAAAATTCACAACACCTTCTGTTCAAACCATAATAAAAATGTAAAACACGTAGTTACGTTCTAGCTGCGGGTCCAGTTCTGATGTTATGTGTAGGCCTAGCTGAGGCGACCCCGAATCCCCCCCCGAATCCCATCGGTAGGTCATTTGGTGCCCGAGCAAGACCCCCACTTTTTTCCATGACTTGCTACGGGGTCCTTGAATGAGCTATCGGACAGAAACGTTGGGGTCCGTCTATATGGGCCGAGGCAGTCGCAATGCACCTAGTCTTGCGACTCTGGGACATTTCTAAATGTCGTCATTTTCGTGATGCAAAAATGAATTGAAGTTATTGCAAATGTACGAGGCTGTTTCTCGGTCCGAGAACCTTCTAGAGCCACGTAACTCACCACGCACTATCGACCTGAGGTCTACAACACCTTTCTAAAGTTTCGGAACTCTAGGTCTGACGGTTCTTTAAAAGTTCCAACAAGGTTAACTAATACAGGCAGTGTATGTCTCTGTGCACCCCAATGTGTCCCTCCTTCCAAGCTGTGTGTGATTTAGTTTTCTTTGAAATTTTATGGGAGAAATGACTGATTTACAGTTCATGGGGGTTGCCTAATCACACATATGAAGGTTTGGAAAGATCTGACTTTTTTAACCCTTCGCAACAGCCCCTGAGACACCAATTATGGCACTTCCGGTTGGCACAGGAAGCTATAAGTAAACACATATCCTCATTGGGGTATGCTTTTGAGTTTTAAGTCTTTACGTTAAGAACTGGCTGATTTATACAGGGTTGAATGCACTATTTCTATCAAACTGCAGGTTGGGTATGGATATACACTTTTAGGGTGATTTTAACCACTTCCGGTTGGTCCAGGAAGCTTAGAATCGACATAGGTAGACCTCACAGTGGCCTGATGGACTGTCATCGAAGACAGGTTCATACGGCATTCATAACCCACATAGGCTTCAGGTTGAATTTAGGGGTGCAGGCAATGTATTCCTATGGGGAGAGAAGTCATTGTAATCTGTGAGATCAAAAAACCCTGATTTACTGTTAAGGGTTAATGCCACATGGTCAAGGTTAGGCTTGCACGGATTGGGAGGACCTCATGAATGTACCTGAGGTCGAATTGTGCTTCTCACCCTAACGGTTCTCTCACTGTCACCCAAAAGCAAATGACGTTCGGGGGCAGGCTTCATTTTGGGCCTACTTTTCTCATGGTCGCTGCGCTTAGACCGAGCGAGCTACGGTCAAGTGGGATATCTCGTTAAACTCGGCACTCCATCCTTGCTGTGTGTGTGTGTGTGAGAGCTTTTCTTTGACATCTGTTGGGAGAAATGACTGATTTACAGTTCAGGAGGGTTACCTAGTCACACATATGAAGTTTTGGAGAGATGTGACTTTTTTAACCCTTCAAAATAGACAGTGTGACCCAATTAAAGGCACTTCCGGTTGGCACAGGAAGATATAAGTAAACACATATCGTTCTTAGGGTATGCTCTTACAGAATCCTGAGTTTAAAGTCTTTATGTTAAGAATTGACCTACACAGGTTTGAATACAGTGATTTTCATAATGACAGGTTATGTGTTTCAAAACACTTTTAGGGTGAATTTAATCACTTCCGGTTGCTCCAGGAAGCTTAGAATCAACACAGGTAGACCTCATAGTGGCCTGATGGATTGTCATCGAAGACACGTTCATACGGCATTCATAACCCACATAGGCTTCAGGTTGAATTTAGAGGTGCAGGCAATGTATTCCTATGGGGAGAGAAGTCAATGCAAACTGTTTGATGTAAACACCTTCTTTTAACTGTTAAGGGTTAATGCCACACGGTCAAGGTTAGGCTTGCACGGATCGGAAGGACCTCAGGTACGTACCTGAGGTCGAATTGTGCTTCTCACCCTAACGGTTCTCTCACTGTCACCCAAAAGCAAATGACATTTAGGGCCAGGCTTCATTTTGGGCCTTCTTTTTTTCAAGGTCGCTGCACTCAGAGCGAGCTACGGTCAAGCGGGGCATCTCGTTGAACTAGGCAAGGCCTAGAGAATATGGAAATGCCATTGCAGGCTCTGTGTGTCTTTAAGCACCACACTTTGTCACTCCATCCTTGCTGTGTGTGTGTGTGTATGTGTGAGAGAGCTTTTCTTTGACATCTGTTGGGAGAAATGACTGACTTACAGTTCATGGGGGTTGCCTAATCACACAACCCTTGGAAACAGCACCTATGACACCATTTTAAGGCACTTCCGGTTTACACAGGAAGCTGAAAGTGAACACATATCCTCCTTGGGGTAGGCAATTATAGAATTCTGAGTTTTAAGTATTTATGTTAAGAACTGACTTATTTACGGAGTGTTTAGTGAGTGTGTGTTATTTCAGAAAATCACAGAAATCTCGCAGAGCTCCGAAGCACACTTTAAAAAGATTAGTATGAACACGCTGCAACTGGATCTGTAACTGTTTAAAAAAAAAAAACTATTTTTGAACATCACCAATTTGACATTGTACGATTTCTCTTAAATGACGATAGATAAATGGCTGGTTCTTTTTTTATTGACACCGGAGGCTCCTTGACTTTGACGTGAAGCGGAAAAATTATTGCTCTATTTTCATTTTGGCCCTTTAATCCCAGAAAAATGGCCATAACTCAAAAACCGTTGATGCCTAGACGCCATCTTGTTCGGGGCCAACTGCCCATTATGCCAAACCTATGCATAATGACCAAAATTTGATTATTTTATAAAACGGAAACCGAATGTCCGAGAGAGTTCGTTTGATGACTTCCCGGAAGACCTGGCCCTGCCGCACGGCCCGACGCCATCAGCGAATTTTACAAACGTTTTCGGACGTCTAGTAAGGGACCGTACATTTGCAATATGGACTTTCTCACTAACCATATGGCGAATGTTAAAATGTTCCCTTAAGGTATGTAAGGCTGAGCAAGGGCCAGTGACAACTGTTAAATGGCATGGCACTTGGATCACTACACAAACAGGCTGAGAACAAGACTGAAAATAAGAGATCTGAAAGTAATGGCTGGATTGCCATAAAAATGTATTGTGCAAAATCAAGACCAAGTGCAAGAAACCTATTGATTTGGTGACCACTTGACCTTTCCGCCACCATCATGGCTTTTCATTTCCATTTTTACAGCTGCTTATTTTCTAGTTCTAGATTTTATTATATCATTCTATAGTTGTTCATTTATTTTAATTGAAGAGGTTAATGTACAGTGCCTTGCGAAAGTATTCGGCCCCCTTGAACTTTGCGACCTTTTGCCACATTTCAGGCTTCAAACATAAAGATATAAAACTGTATTTTTTTGTGAAGAATCAACAACAAGTGGGACACAATCATGAAGTGGAACAACATTTATTGGATATTTCCAAAAAATTTAACAAATCAAAAACTGAAAAATTGGGCGTGCAAAATGATTCAGCCCCCTTAAGTTAATACTTTGTAGCGCCACCTTTTGCTGCGATTACAGCTGTAAGTCGCTTGGGGTATGTCTCTATCAGTTTTGCACATCGAGAGACTGAATTTTTTTCCCATTCCTCCTTGCAAAACAGCTCGAGCTCAGTGAGGTTGGATGGAGAGCATTTGTGAACAGCAGTTTTCAGTTCTTTCCACAGATTCTCGATTGGATTCAGGTCTGGACTTTGACTTGGCCATTCTAACACCTGGATATGTTTATTTTTGAACCATTCCATTGTAGATTTTGCTTTATGTTTTGGATCATTGTCTTGTTGGAAGACAAATCTCCGTCCCAGTCTCAGGTCTTTTGCAGACTCCATCAGGTTTTCTTCCAGAATGGTCCTGTATTTGGCTCCATCCATCTTCCCATCAATTTTAACCATCTTCCCTGTCCCTGCTGAAGAAAAGCAGGCCCAAACCATGATGCTGCCACCACCATGTTTGACAGTGGGGATGGTGTGTTCAGGGTGATGAGCTGTGTTGCTTTTACGCCAAACATAACGTTTTGCATTGTTGCCAAAAAATTCAATTTTGGTTTCATCTGACCAGAGCACCTTCTTCCACATGTTTGGTGTGTCTCCCAGGTGGCTTGTGGCAAACTTTAAACAACACTTTTTATGGATATCTTTAAGAAATGGCTTTCTTCTTGCCACTCTTCCATAAAGGCCAGATTTGTGCAATATACGACTGATTGTTGTCCTATGGACAGAGTCTCCCACCTCAGCTGTAGATCTCTGCAGTTCATCCAGAGTGATCATGGGCCTCTTGGCTGCATCTCTGATCAGTCTTCTCCTTGTATGAGCTGAAATTTTAGAGGGACGGCCAGGTCTTGGCAGATTTGCAGTGGTCTGATACTCCTTCCATTTCAATATTATGGCTTGCACAGTGCTCCTTGGGATGTTTAAAGCTTGGGAAATCTTTTTGTATCCAAATCCGGCTTTAAACTTCTTCACAACAGTATCTCGGACCTGCCTGGTGTGTTCCTTGTTCTTCATGATGCTCTCTGCGCTTTTAACGGCCCTCTGAGACTATCACAGTGCAGGTGCATTTATACGGAGACTTGATTACACACAGGTGGATTGTATTTATCATCATTAGTCATTTAGGTCAACATTGGATCATTCAGAGATCCTCACTGAACTTCTGGAGAGAGTTTGCTGCACTGAATGTAAAGGGGCTGAATAATTTTGCACGCCCAATTTTTCAGTTTTTGATTTGTTAAAAAAGTTTGAAATATCCAATAAATGTCGTTCCAGTTCATGATTGTGTCCCACTTGTTGTTGATTCTTCACAAAAAAATACAGTTTTATATCTTTATGTTTGAAGCCTGAAATGTGGCAAAAGGTCGCAAAGTTCAAGGGGGCCGAATACTTTCGCAAGGCACTGTATATTTAAGTTATTTATTTTAAGTTATTCATTAATGTTAATAGAATTTTCCATTCAAGAATTTTACCATTAATTACATTTAGACTGTAAAAGATGGCCTTTAGCACATTTCTTATAGAGGGTATCAGTCTTGAATCAAATAGTGAATTTGACTGTATGCAGAATGTTGCATGCATGTCTGCACAGTGTTATATTTTCACAGCTCACTGTCAGTAAATATCGTACAGTAAATATTGGACTACAAGAGAGTTCCAAGCCTGCAAAGGTAGAGTTATTTAAAGCTTTGAATGGGTCGATTGCCTTCTGGAGGAGTGTGGTTACAGTAATTGCGCAGGGTTGGTGTGGCCTGTGGTGGTGGGGCCCAATGTGCTATCTTTTCGTGGTGTCCCAAAATCTCTGGCGGCACCCCTGACTGTACATAAAAGCACTGGAATCTTCTAGACTGTCTTTTTTTTCTCCCATGTGAGAAGTCTATTGAAAGGGACATGATTTACTTTTATTTTGTTGAAAAGATGTGTGATGGAAAATTCCGCAGTGAGTCATACTTTTTTCGCCCTGTGCCTTTTGCTCCCTCCTCCAGTTAGCTACCTGGATAATGGCGGACGGAAGACAGGGTGGTGTGGCAGGTGCCGCTTCTCATAGCAATGCTGTTATTTTACCTAAAACATCAGGTGTACGCCGACCCCAGCTAAGTAACTCATGCAAAGAGTTCAAGCTCAATTATGTGTTTTATCTCCAGTACTTTGCCATGATTGTCAGTTATGTAGCTGCTCTACTGATGATCTCAGTGCGTCCTTGCTGGGATGACACAATAAATCTACTGCCGGAGAATACCAACACCAAACACATTGGTTCACCGTTCCACCGGAGCGGACAGTACACAGCATACCATAATGTTCTGAAAATTGGCCGTCTACCTCGCTCCCTATTCCACTGAACCGTTTAGGCGTAACAAACACAAGTCCAACATTTATCGGAAACTGTTAAACTACCTGTTCACTATCCTCCTGCTCTCCGGGGATGTGCAACTCAATCCTGGGCCTAACATCACCGAGCCAGCGATACTCACCGGAGTGGAAAGTAGTGGATGGCCTCGTCCACTGATCGTTGCCGCTGTGGAAGTGGGTGAGTGCTATGGTCCCATGGTTTCTCTCGACTCACCCGGCTCCAGGATGGACTTTGACTCTTCAAATATACCCAAGTTGCTATATGCGATCCCTAACTCTGTTTCTGGTACGCAAGTTGTTTTAATTAGTTCCCCTCATCCAGTGCAGGCGGGAGGGATTGTTAATTGTGCTACCGAACTGTCCCTAATCAAAACTAAACAAAACGGCCTAAACCCAGCCGTCAGAAAACACAGAAAATGTCATTTCTTTCAATGTGTCAATCACTCTCGAGTCATCTGGGACCCACGAGCTAAGCCCAAGGGACTACTAGGGGGGCACTTGAACATTCGTCATTCCAAAAAGTGATCATATTCAACATCTACTCACAGACTCCAACCTTGACTTCCTCTGCCTCTCAGAGACATGGCTCCATAAAAACTCTCCATATGCTGCTTTGATTGTGCCTGGCTACAATGTTTTCAGGAGAGACAGGAGGGGGTGTGATGATTTACATTAAAGAACATATCCAATGTAAACAAATTGAGTGGTCATGTGATAATGAACTAGAATGTATTGACCTGAACGTTACACTGTCTCCCCAAATGTCTTTTACCCTTATTGGAATGTATAGGCCACCTTCCACCAAAAGTGTGTTTTTTGATCAGTTTAATAACATGCTTAGGGAATGTGATTTGGGGAAAGAGGTCATCGTAATGGGAGATTTTAATATGAATTATGAAGACAAGTCTTGTAGGAAAACCCTCAAACGGATCACTAATACATTTGACCTTACACAGCTAGTTAAAGGGCCAACCAGGGTGACTTGTTGCTCAGATTGATTTGGTGTTCAGTAATAAACCAGAGTGACTAAATCATTCAATATGGTTACTGGGCTATCTGATCATAATATGACACTTATAGCCAGAAAGCTGTCTAAGAGCAGGTTTAACCTCTACTGTTAGAAAGCCAGATCAACTAAGAATACATAAGAGTGAATTAAACTATTTTGAAAATGCAATTAAGGGAATTAACTGGAATGATATCTTGTCCTATACAGACGTGGAAGCTGATAGTCAGGTTTTTCTATCCACAATCCATACTACAATAAATGGTTTCCTAAAGAAAATCAAATCCAAACCTGGCCAAAAGAGCACTCTTCCTTGGCTAAATGGAGAAATCTGAAAATTTATGAAAGAACGAGATTATGCTCTAAAAATAGCCCTAAGATCCAAATTAGAGCATGACAGACGTAGGTTTACCATGTTGAGAAATAAGGTGACGAAAGAAATCAGACAGGCCAAGGCAAACTTTTTTATTAACATAATTGGTTAAAAAAGTTACAGTAACAGGGAGAGACCATAGTAATACTGCAAAAACACTAGAAATCATGGTGAATAACAATCTAACACAGGATGCAGTTGAAATAGCAATAGCCTTCTATTCCTACTTTATTGACTGTCAGGGTACTGACACAGAACCCCTCCACTGGTTTCTTGGGCTTAGTGCTAGTGAATTACGCTCAACCTGTCTTCGTCATAAGGGAGGTTACTGAGTCAAAGGTAAACAAGGTGATTAACTCACTAAAGAACTCTAAAGCCAAATATGTGTTTGGGCTGGACTCTACCTTTCTTAAAAACTACAAAGAGTCACTAATTGGCCCCATTACTAAGGTCACCAACACATCTATTGGTCTGGGGGTGTTTCCAAGGGTATGGAAGTTGGCTATAATAACGGTCATCTTTAAATTGTGCGACCCTACTGACGTGAGAAACTACAGGCCCATTAGTATACTACCTGTGGTGTCAAAGGTTGTTGAAAAGTGTGTAGCAGAACAACTGATTGCCCACCTCAAAAACAGCCCCTTCACATTACACTCCATGCAGTTTGGCTTCAGAGCAAAACACTCCACAGAAACGGCCAACTGCTTTCTTCTGGAAAATGTGAAGTCCAAGATGGACAAAGGGGGTGTTGTTGGGGCTGTGGTTCTGGACCTAAGAAAGGCTTTTGATACTCTTAACCATGAGATTCTCATCACAAAATTGACCAAGTTCAACTTTTCCCCCGATGCCTTGAGATGGATGAAATCATACCTTGAAGGTAGAACTCAGTGTGTCAGAGTGAGCAATGAGCTGTCGCCCACTCTTAGCTATGATGTGGGCGTGCCCCAAGGGTCAATACTGGGGCCCCTCCTGTTCAGCCTGTACATTAAAGATCTGCCTTCTGTCTGTACTGGGTGTGAAGTTCAAATGTATGCAGATGATACAGTGATATATGTGTATGCAAAGAGCAAACAACAAGCTGCACAAGAACTCATTACTGTAATGGTCCAGGTTACAAAGTGGCTCAGTGACTCGTGTTTGCATCTCAATGTGAAAAAAACTGTTTGCATGTTCTTCACAAAGAGGGCAACAGATGCTACTGAGCCAGATGTCTATGTGTCAGGGGAGAAGCTCCGGGTTGTATCTGATTTTAAGTGCCTTGGCATCATACTTGATTCCAACCTCTCTTTTAAAAAGCATGTGAAAAAGGTAATTCAAATAACCAAATTCAACCTAGCTAATTTCCGATTTATACGAAATTGTTTGACTACAGAGGTAGCAAAACTGTACTTCAAATCTATGATACTCCCCCACTTAACATACTGCTTGACTAGTTGGGCCCAAGCTTGCTGTACAACATTAAAACCTATTCAGTCTGTCTACAAACAGGCTCTCAAAGTGCTTGGTAGGAATCCCAATAGCCATCATCACTGTTACATCCTCAGAAAGCATGAGCTCCTGAGTTGGGAAAATCTTGTGCAATACATCAACGCATGTCTTGTATTCAAGATCCTAAATGGCCTGGCTCCCCCTCCACTCAGTATTTTTGTTAAACAGAAAACCCAAACATATGGCAGCAGATCCACAAGGTCTGCCATGAGAGGTGACTGTATAGTTCCCTTAAGGAAAAGCACCTTTAGTAAATCCGCTTTCTCTGTGAGAGCTTCCCATGTCTGGAATACACTGCCATCAGACACACATAACTGCCCCACATATCACACTTTCACAAAATGCATGAAGACATGGCTAAAGGTCAATCAGATTTGTGAACATAACCCCAAAGCTGTGTATTGCCGCTTTCCATATTGTCTGTAGCTTGTGAGGTGTGGAAACACTTTGTTGCTTTTATGAATTTTGTCTTGCTGCTTTTTGTTCTATGTTGCTTTGTCTGTATGCTATGTCTTGCTTGTCCTATGTTTCTCTGTCTGTATGCTATGTCTTGCTTGTCCTATGTTGCTCTGCGTGTGCTCACTGCTCAATGATTGTCTATATGGTAATTGTTTTTAATAACCTGCCCAGGGACTGAGGTTGAAAATTAGCCGGCTGGCTAAAACCGGCACTTTTACTGAAACGTTGATTAATGTGCACTGTCCCTGTAAAAAATAAAATAAACTCAAATAAACTCAAACTTCAATAATTTAGAGTTATTACTAGTTGAATTCAAGGCAGGTGGTTTTTCACAATGTTCATGGGGTTAATGACCTCTTGTTTGTATGGTGCCATAATTTTCTTGATCTCAGTGATTGCCTATCCTGGGTTGAGTCCCTGTGAAATGAAAATAAAATAAGAGGTAAATAAAAGTAGCCTGAAGCGCACCAAATTAGAAACATAACAGAGAGGGATTGGTGATGACTACTTCTGAGCTGCAGGAGTTGTATAAAATCAACTGTGCTGAACTCTACACTAGCCTAATTACTGTCTTATTACAGATGCAGTGTATTCAGATAGTGAGTGTACCTTGGGCCAGGTCTTAATCCAGATCATGGTACGACATCCAGTGCTTAATTTGAACCAGATCCGGCACATCTCAGATTTTACTTTGTTTGTTCCGGCACCTATTTGCCCGCACCGGTACCTCTCGCGGCATGATTTATTAATTGTTTCACTGTTCGCACTGTAGACATTCTAATAAAAGAGATCAGCGTTAAATCAAGTTGCCTCCTCGTTATTTCTCCCACCCCCCAGAAAGACAATCATGTAAAAGCACGGTGATCCTTCTGTGTAATCATCCTATCCTGCCACACTGATTCCAGACCTGCTTTCTTATTTGTACATAGAGGTTATGGGGAGGGCCGGTGGGGTAAGTAACTGATCTTGACACAGGTCTTGGTATTGGTGGTCAGCTGGTGAAGAGGTCCTTACCTAATCACGTTACGTAGCCTAGGCTAGTTGTCTCCCTAATGAATTTGAATTGTGGGAAAGACAAATAAAAAAAGAATAAGAAGAGGCAGTCGAGTTTGATTACATTTTTCAAGTCCACAAATCCAGAGAAAGACTGAATCCAACCCAGAACGAGCCAGATAACTGTCAGTGCCGGAGGAGAGGAGTGAGGGGCAAACTGTTCCTGATGGCGATGCCGTCGTAGCAGCGCTGCTAATCCCACCAGTTCAGCATCACCACCGGCACCTCCACTAGCGAGTCAGACTCAGTGGGAGAGAGACTGGGAGCAGTGCATCTACCGACAAAGTGGTGGATTTGCAGTTCAAGGACAATCAAACATATAACCAATGGCTTTTCATGCAGAATAAAAAATTGGACTGTACAACATACAAAAAGGTATGGCGTTTGGGTCCACGACTGGATGGATTAAACTAGCCAAAGAGTAGGTGGGATGTACAGTAAATTAACATCCTATGCCTCAGACGTAAACAAACAAAGAGCCCTTCAAAAAAAGTGTTTTGTACATGCCCGAACCAAGGTGCATTTGGTGCCAGTAAGCCTTGTAGACAAGGCTAGAGAGGACACCCAGGTTATATTTAACAATTAAAAATAGACACGACAGTCTTCAGAACATCCTTGAAATGAGGATAAACATCACAGCCACAAGCTCGCTCATGGCTTTGAGCAAGAAATGGACTCTCAGGAGTTAAGTGGACTTGCGTCAGACGACAACATTGACGAATACGCTGATTCGGTGTGCGAGTTCATTAGAACGTGCGTTGAAGATGTCGTTCCCATAGCAATGATTAAAACATTCCCAAACCAGAAACCGTGGATTGATGGCAGCATTCGCGTGAAACTGAAAGCGCAAACCACTGCTTTTAATCAGGGCAAGGTGACTGGAAACATGACCGAATACAAACAGTGTAACTATTCCCTCCACAAGGCAATCAAACAAGCTAAGCGTCAGTATAGAGACAAAGTAGAATCTCAATTCAACGGCTCAGACACAAGAGGTATGTGGCAGGGTCTACAGTCAATCACGGATTACAAAAAGAAAACCAGCTCTGTCACGGACCAGGATGTCTTGCTCCCAGGCAGCCTAAATAACTTTTTTGCCCGCTTTGAGGACAATACAGTGCCACTGACACTGCCCGCAACTAAAACATGCGGACTCTCCTTCACTGCAGCGACGTGAGGAAAACATTTAAATGTGTCAACCCTCGCAAGGCTGCAGGCCCAGACGGCATCCCCAGCCGCGCCCTCAGAGCATGCGCAGACCAGCTGGCTGGTGTGTTTACGGACATATTCAATCAATCCCTATCCCAGTCTGTTGTTCCCACATGCTTCAAGAGGGCCACCATTGTTCCTGTTCCCAAGAAAGCTAAGGTAACTGAGCTAAACGACTACCGCCCCGTAGCACTCACTTCCGTCATCATGAAGTGCTTTGAGAGACTAGTCAAGGACCATATCACCTCCACCCTACCTGACACCCTAGACCCACTCCAATTTGCTTACCGCCCAAATAGGTCCACAGACGATGCAATCTCAACCACACTGCACACTGCCCTAACCCATCTGGACAAGAGGAATACCTATGTGAGAATGCTGTTCATCGACTACAGCTCGGCATTTAACACCATAGTGCCCTCCAAGCTCGTCATCAAGCTCGAGACTCTGGGTCTCGACCCCGCCCTGTGCAACTGGGTACTGGACTTCCTGACGGGCCGCCCCCAGGTGGTGAGGGTAGGCAACAACATCTCCACCCCGCTGATCCTCAACACTGGGGCCCCACAAGGGTGCGTTCTGAGCCCTCTCCTGTACTCCCTGTTCACCCACGACTGCGTGGCCACGTACGCCTCCAACTCAATCATCAAGTTTGCGGACGACACAACAGTGGTAGGCTTGATTACCAACAACGACGAGACGGCCTACAGGGAGGAGGTGAGGGCCCTCGGAGTGTGGTGTCAGGAAAATAACCTCACACTCAACGTCAACAAAACTAAGGAGATGATTGTGGACTTCAGGAAACAGCAGAGGGAACACCCCCCTATCCACATCGATGGAACAGTAGTGGAGAGGGTAGTAAGTTTTAAGTTCCTCGGCGTACACATCACAGACAAACTGAATTGGTCCACCCACACAGACAGCATCGTGAAGAAGGCGCAGCAGCGCCTCTTCAACCTCAGGAGGCTGAAGAAATTCGGGTTGTCACCAAAAGCACTCACAAACTTCTACAGATGCACAATCGAGAGCATCCTGTCGGGCTGTATCACCGCCTGGTACGGTAACTGCTCCGCCCACAACCGTAAGGCTCTCCAGAGGGTAGTGAGGTCTGCACAACGCATCACCGGGGGCAAACTACCTGCCCTCCAGGACACCTACACCACCCGATGTCACAGGAAGGCCATAAAGATCATCAAGGACAGCAACCACCCGAGCCACTGCCTGTTCACCCCGCTATCATCCAGAAGGCGAGGTCAGTACAGGTGCATCAAAGCTGGGACCGAGAGACTGAAAAACAGCTTCTATCTCAAGGCCATCAGACTGTTAAACAGCCACCACTAACATTGAGTGGCTGCTGCCAACACACTGACTCAACTCCAGCCACTTTAATAATGGGAATTGATGGGAATTGATGTAAAATATATCACTAGCCACTTTAAACAATGCTACCTAATATAATGTTTACATACCCTACATTATTCATCAAATCAAATCAAATTTATTTATATAGCCCTTCGTACATCAGCTGATATCTCAAAGTGCTGTACAGAAACCCAGCCTAAAACCCCAAACAGCAAGCAATGCAGGTGTAGAAGCACGGTGGCTAGGAAAAACTCCCTAGAAAGGCCAAAACCTAGAAAGAAACCTAGAGAGGAACCAGGCTATGTGGGGTGGCCAGTCCTCTTCTGGCTGTGCCAGGTGGAGATTATAACAGAACATGGCCAAGATGTTCAAATGTTCATAAATGACCAGCATGGTCGTATAATAATAAGGCAGAACAGTTGAAACTGGAGCAGCAGCACGGTCAGATGGACTGGGGACAGCAAGGAGTCATTATGTCAGGTAGTCCTGGGGCATGGTCCTAGGGCTCAGGTCCTCCGAGAGAGAGAAAAAAAGAGAGAATTAGAGAGAGCATATGTGGGGTGGCCAGTCCTCTTCTGGCTGTGCCAGGTGGAGATTATAACAGAACATGGCCAAGATGTTCAAATGTTCATAAATGATCAGCATGTTTGAATAATAAGAAGGCAGAACAGTTGAAACTGGAGCAGCAGCACGGCCAGGTGGACTGGGGACAGCAAGGAGTCATCATGTCAGGTAATCCTGGGGCATGGTCCTAGGGCTCAGGTCCTCCGAGAGAGAGAAGGAGAGAATTAGAGAACGCACACTTAGATTCACACAGGACACCGAATAGGACAGGAGAAGTAGTCCAGATATAACAAACTGACCCTAGCCCCCCGACACATAAACTACTGCAGCATAAATACTGGAGGCTGAGACAGGAGGGGTCAGGAGACACTGTGGACCCATCCGAGGACACCCCCGGACAGGGCCAAACAGGAAGGATATAACCCCACCCACTTTGCCAAAGCACAGCCCCCACACCACTAGAGGGATATCTTCAACCACCAACTTACCATCCTGAGACAGGGCCGAGTATAGCCCACAAAGATCTCCGCCATGGCACAACCCAAGGGGGGGCGCCAACCCAGACAGGATGACCACATCAGTGAATCAACCCACTCAGGTGACGCACCCCTTCCAGGGACGGCATGAGAGAGCCCCAGTAAGCCAGTGACTCAGCCTCTGTAATAGGGTTAGAGGCAGAGAATCCCAGTGGAAAGAGGGGAACCGGCCAGGCAGAGACAGCAAGGGCGGTTCGTTGCTCCAGAGCCTTTCCGTTCACCTTCCCACTCCTGGGCCAGACTACACTCAATCATATGACCCACTGAAGAGATGAGTCTTCAGTAAAGACTTAAAGGTTGAGACCGAGTTTGCGTCTCTGACATGGGTAGGCAGACCGTTCCATAAAAATGGAACTCTATAGGAGAAAGCCCTGCCTCCAGCTGTTTGTTTAGAAATTCTAGGGACAATTAGGAGGCCTGAGTCTTGTGACCGTAGCGTACGTGTAGGTATGTACGGCAGGACCAAATCAGAGAGATAGGTAGGAGCAAGCCCATGTAATGCTTTGTAGGTTAGCAGTAAAACCTTTAAATCAGCCCTTGCTTTGACAGGAAGCCAGTGTAGGGAGGCTAGCACTGGAGTAATATGATAAAAATGTTGGGTTCTAGTCAGGATTCTAGCAGCCGTATTTAGCACTAACTAAAGTTTATTTATTGCTTTATCCGGGTAGACGGAAAGTAGAGCATTGCAGTAGTCTAACCTAGAAGTGACAAAAGCATGGATTAATTCTTCTGCATCATTTTTGGACAGAAAGTTTCTGATTTTTGCAATGTTACGTAGATGGAAAAAAGCTGTCCTTGAAAAGGATGCTCTCGATGGTAGAACCTTTTGAGGATTTGGTGACCCATGCCAAATCTTTTCAGTCTCCTGAGGGGGAAAAGGTTTTGTTGTGCCCTCTTCATGGCTATCTTGGTATGTTTGGACCATGATAGTTCGTTGGTGATGTGGACACCAAGGAACTTGAAATGCTCGACCCGCTCCACTACAGCCCCGTCAATGGTTATGGGGGCCTGTTCGGCCCTCCTTTTCCTGTAGTCCACGATCAGCTCACATTGAGGGAGAGGTTGTTGTCCTGCCAGTTCTCTGACCTCCTCCCTATAGGCCGTATCTTCATTGTCGGGGTGATCAGGCCTACCACTGTTGTGGCGTCAGCAAACTTAATGAGGGTGTTGGAGTCGTGTTTGGCCACGGAGTCGTGTTTGGCCAAGCAGTCGTGGGTGAACAGGGAATACTGGAGGGTACTAAGTACACACACCTGAGGGGCCCCTGTGTTGAGGATCAGCGTGGCAGACGTGTTGTTGCCTACTTCTACCACCTGGGGGCAGCCCGTCAGGAAGTCCAGAATCCAGTTTCAAAGGGAGGTGTTTAGTCCCAGAGTCCTTAGCTTGGTGATGAGCTTCCTGGGCACTGTAGTGTTGAACGCTGAGCTGTAGTCAATTAACAGCATTCTCACATAGGTGTTCCTTTTGTCCATGTGCGAAAGGGCAGTGTGGAGTGCGATTGAGATTGCGTCAGATCTGTGGATCTGTTGGGGCGGTATGCAAATTGGAGTGGGTCTAGGGTGTCCGAGAGGATGCTGTTGATGTGACCCATGGCCATCCACACTGCCCTTTCAAAACACTTCATGGCTACCGACATGAGTGCCACGGGGCGGTAATAATTTAGGCAGGTTACCTTCACTTCCTTGGGCACAGGGACTATGTTGGTCTGCTTGAAACATGTAAGTATTACAGACTCGGTCAGGGTGAGGTTGAAAAAGTCTGTGAAGACACTGGTCCGCACATGCTTTGAGTACACGTCCTGGTAATCCGTCTGGCCCAGCGGCTTTGTGAATGTTGAACTGTTTAAAGGTTTTGTTCACATCGGCTAGCGAGAGCGTTATCACACAGTCATCCAGAACAGCTTGTGCTCTCGTGCATGCTTCAGTGTTGCTTTCCTCGAAGCGAGCATAAAAGGCATTTAGTTCGTCTGGTAGGCTCGTGTCACTGGGCAGCTCGCGTCTGGTTTTCCCTTTGTAGTCTGTAATAGTTGTCAAGCCCTGCCACATCTGACGAGCATCAGAGACAGTGTAGTGGGATTCAATCTTAATCATGTATTGAGGCTTTGCTTGTTTGATGGTTCGTCTGAGGGCATAGCGGGATTTCTTATAAGCGTCCGGATTAGTTTCCCGCTCCTTGAAAGTGGCAGCTCTAGCCTTTAGCTCGATGCGGATGTTGTCTGTAGTCCATGGCTTCTGGTTGGGATATGTATGTATGGTCACTGTGGGAACGACGTCGTCAATGCGCTTATTGATGAAGCCGATGACTGAGGTGATGTACTCCTCAATGCCATTGGATGAATCCCGGAACATATTCCAGTCTGTGCTCGCAAATGGTTTGTGTGTTTTTTTCCCTTAGATGAACTGTCTAATAAGCCAAATATGATTACTATTTGAATCCATGCCATAAACCATACATACATTCATATAACCTATTGACAACTAGTAAAAACACATTGCATGGCCAGGCAGGCAGGGGGTATACCCATTCATAGGCCCTTTTTCATTCCCTTTTTTCTTAATGTTCTTCTTTAAAAAAAAACACTCTCCGTAACTTGTCACCATTGGCCAAGTGTTCAGTAATGCCACGATATTGCAGCCCATACAGGTGCAAACCACGAATACAGCGCGATGCCGGGTTCCAGCCTATATAACTTTTTGCTGTACACCTCAGGCATGACCTCAGATTATGTCAAAATCAGGAGGAGCCTACTGAAAGCTATGTATTATGTCAGAGCCTAATTGCTTATACAGGGTTCGGTTATAGAAGGACATTAGCATAGTTAGTAGGATAGCCATGGGAAGTTGGGGTGCTGAGTGTGCTGCAGCATCCCCTGAATAATCAGAATTAAAAATAATATATTTCTTCACAAAAGTAGTGCACTGGGCCTTTACTTGTCCTGTATTAGCGGACCGATATAGATGTCTGAAGCACAGGCAAAACAAAAAAAAGTAAGCTTTGCTGCTGTGTCAAAAAAGGTAGTTGTATACTTAAGAACAGAATCTTGAATGATTCAATAGGTGGAATTGTAAGACTTGTTGCCCCGTCCTTTTCTCTGTGATCGTCATTCTAATGGAATCCAGAAAGAACACGTTTCTTCATGCATAAGAACAGCCCTTAGCCATGGTATATTGGCCATATACCACATCCCCTCGGGCCTACAGCGGAATAAATGTAGTTGTATTACAATGGTGTAATACAGTTGCTACTGTTGAATTAAAACCATCTGACCATCTCCCTGCATGGGTATTCTGTGCCCACCCCATGTCTTACCATTTGTCAATAAAGATTACTTAAAGGATACTCATTACACTCTGGCTGGTCTGGAGAGGTTTGGTAGACTGTCATTGTAAATAAGAATTTGTTCTTGAAACTTCTTATGGCTTCAGGGGCAGTATTGAGTAGGAGAGGTATATCTATATTTCCATGTCTAACAATTGTATATATCGATATTTATAATGAGTATTTCTGTAAAATGATGTGGCTCTGCAATATCACCGGATGTTTTTGGAACTAGTGAATGTAACGCGCCCAATGTATACTGAGATTTTTTTATATAAATATGAACTTTATCAAACAAAACATACATGTATTGTGTAACATGAAGTCCTATGAGTGTCATCTGATGAAGATCATCAAAGGTTAGTGATTAATTTTATCTCTATTTGTGCTTTTTGTGACTTTGTGGCCGAATTTTTCTGTGAGTTGGTGGTGACGTAACATAATCGTTTGTGGCGCTTTCGCTGTAAAGCCTATTTCAAATCGGACACTGTGGTGGGATTAACAACAAGATTACCTTTAAAACGGTATGAAATACTTGTATGTTTGAGGAATTTTAATTATGAGATTTCTGTTGTTTTGAATTTGGTGCCCTGCATTTTCACTGGCTGTTGTCATATTGATCCCGTTAACGAGATTGCAGCCCTAAGAAGTTTTAACTGACTTCCCTAGTTAAATAAAGGTTAAATAAATAAAAATAAAAAGTAGCCCGAACCACAGCGGCCATATAGGCTACGCTGGGGTAGCAGCGTAGCCTAGTGGTTAGAGCGTTGGACTAGTAACCGGAAGGTTGCAAGTTCAAACCCCCGAGCTGACAAGGTACAAATCTGTCAAATCTGTCCCTGAACAGGCAGTTAACCCACTGTTCCTAGGCCGTCATTGAAAATAAGAATTTGTTCTTAACTGACTTGCCTAGTTAAATAAAGGTAAAATAAAAAAATTTAAAAAACACACAAGATGGTGATCTCCGTTTTGCTCTACCAATCCCACAACACGTACATGTCGGTTGTGTTGCTCTAGGATGCCCACAGGCCTCACAAGATTTGTCTGAAGGTCCTTTGGTACCAGTTTAAAAAATGAATGGAAGTATATATGGAGACTGTTCAGGGCCAAAATAAGGGGTTAAATACATGTAAAAAGTATATATACATAAAAAAATAAGTTTCCTGATCTTTCTTATATCTCTCAGATATAGGACAATCACTTCAGAACAAACCTCCTGTTCCTTGTAATGAATCTGTTGAATCTGTCAATGCGTTCGTATGGGCCAATAGCAGTAAGGTTAAAAATAATGGTTTAATATTGAATATATTGATACTTCAAAGGGTCTTAAAATTCTAAATCAAATAACAAAATTAACCTAGGTAGGACCTTCTTAAAACAATTTCATATAGCTTTGTAGAATTAGACAGGGTTAGATTGTTATGGGTTAAACATTGTGTGCATCCATAGATACCAACCATTAATCTGTGTGATTAAAGGGGGCTGAGTTAGAACGGTGTTTGTAAGACAAGGGCTGACACCGAAGGGCCCGGGGCTGGGTCTTTTGACAGAAACGTCAGCAGTGTCTGAATGGTTTGATCAACAAACCTATCTATGAAAAGCTGAGACTCTCGTGAACCCGCACATTTAAAATGTTTTGCTCTATGACGCTCACAAGTTACACAAGACTCGCTGGAAGATAAAGGGGTTATAGAATATCATAGGAAATCCCAGGACATTGTGTATATAATGCTGTAATAAGCTCACATAGTTGCTGTCGCAAGCTCCACACAGTTGTCACTGACTCGTTGGATATTTGTTTCCCAGTGAGTAAAAGTGTTTTGTACTTACAACATTCATATAAATTCATTTTCACCAGGTTTTTGCTTCGGTGGACCTTATTAATTGTATTGAAATTTGTCAATAAAATGTATGAATGCAACTGTTTATGTCAAAGTGTTTTGTGTTCTATTTGTAGCCCTGTTTGTCCTGAAAATAAAATGGTAAAACACTTCATTGCGAGGCAAAATCTAAGGGCTGGACATGCAGATCGATGAAAGTCAGATCAATGAAAAACAGATTTTTGTTGGGGTCTTGGGTTGGATTTGTAGAATCAGGTGTGTTACTGCTTGGCTGGAGCACAAGTGACTGTTTTGCAAGGTGGATGATAAAATGTACATATATCCAATGCATAATACGTTTTTGACTGTTATGCCAATTGCCTACTATCTAGCTCACACACTGGAAAGTGTATGCAAGGCTTCATTTCTCTGATAAAAGTTTAGAAATTAGTCTAGAAATTTGAGGAATGGGTGGCTTTCATGCACCTGGCAATGTCCTTGTATGGTGTCGTCTACCATTTATATTTTTCTTTCAATGGTACTTGATGTTTTTATGTAATGCAATGTTGGTTAACATAGGTAGTGTGTTCTATTATGCTTCCTGATTTTTTGGGGCATAATTTTGAAGTTGTCCCTAATCTATTCAAAATGTGATGTGCGCAATGGACACTCAGGCAGTTCAGGACATTTGGAATATAGCTAACCGTAGCATCCGATGCTGTCGAGCAGGAGAGAACCTCGTCAGTGTAGTAACCAATAAGGATGCAGTATGTTATATATAGTCCTCCCCACCACACGTCGCGCTTGCTTGGAAGAGTCTACCCGACACACATGGAGCTATAGTGGTGTTTAGGGTCCTGTGTATAATAGTGGCGGCAGAAGAAACTGGACCCTTCAGTCCACTGCAGCACGGGGAGTTAGAAGACGAATCCATTTGAGTAATCATGTCGTGGCTCTTCGGCTGGGGAAGGGGGCCCAGCAAACCCCCGACAGATGAAGCAGAGACCCCTGAAGGAGAAGGGGGATCTTCTGATAAATCGTTCGGAGAGAAGCCCAAGGACAAATGGAGTAACTTCGACCCGACCGGGCTTGAACGAGCAGCAAAATCTGCGAGGGAACTTGACAGATCACGTTCGTACAATAGTTATCACATTGTCATGTCATTTGTTAAAGCTTCTTATTCTTGTCGGAAGTTACCTTTTTGTTTTGTGTGAGTTCAGTATCGCATGCAACTGTACGATATCGTTGCAGAATATGAGCAATTAACCGTTCTGACAACTGCAACAAAGTATCAATTGAAAATGAATCAACTATAGAATGTATGTAATGAACTGGACTCGACTGTATCAACAAAGACTGTCTGCAACAGGCTTTGGTGGGCGTGACAGTGATCGAAAGAACAAAGTGTTCTTCATGGGGATGTTTTCTGACCTGCCACTTGTTCTAGATAACATTCCCGTTCGATGTTTGCAAGCGAGCATGTGGCCTGCATAGACGTATGACCTGCTGTTGCATATATGGGGTTATAAATTTAAGCAGTAAGGCACGAGGGATAGTGGTATATGGCCAATATACCACGGCAACGGGCTGTTTTTTGCCTGGACACAGCCCTTAGCCGTGGTATGTTGGCCATATACCACAAACCCCCAAGGTGCCTTGTTGCTATTATAAACTGGTTACCAACGTAATTAGATAAGTAAAAATACATGTTTTCTTATACCTGTGGTATATGGTCTGATCTACCACGTCTGTCAGCCAATCAGCATTCAGGGATCGAACCACCCAGTTTATAATTAACCATGAACGTCACTTTGGCGCATGCTTATGTATGCCATGACAGTGAAAGTGGTATTATTTGTGAATTAATGGCAATTAATGTTAAATAATTTATCCTGTTCCCCAAATGAACATCTAAACTCATAGTATCAAGTGACCAATTGACATTGAAGTGTCTTAATTTTGTTTCCACCTCAACTCTATAGGCCATGCGAAAGAGGCGCTTGATCTGGCTCGCATGCAGGAGCAATCGGTACAGCTGGAGCATCAGAGTAAAGTGAAGGTGGGACACTTTCAAATGTCTGGTTATGAGGTTTACCCATTGAAATGTTGGGAGCATAAAAAGTGTGCAATTTTCTGATTGAAAAAAAAATACAGTTTACCTAGTCTACTGCTACAAACATTTATGGGTGTGCATTAGCTCATGCTTTTTACTTTTAGTTTTCAAGTGTCAGCCTTCTTCTATTTAGCTGCAGCATTTGTTTTTGTAGAAGAAATCAAGTGTTATCCACTATTGCCTTATGATCTTCCCTGTCCTAGACATTCCGGTACTGTCACCTACATTTCAAAACGGGAACACATGGGGTTCTCATTTCTATATATTCATCCACTTTCTCTCAATCCTCCCTTGATTTTTTTCTTTGGGTCCATATACTTGGCATCTATGATGCTCGGAATAATGAGATTAGGGTTTAAGTATAACAGTTGTCTGTCCTTCAAATTTACTACCTATTCCTCTCTGAAAACATGCTTTAATCCCATTCACTAACAGGAACATGAAGCAGCCTTGGAGCAGCTGAAGGGGGAACAGATCCGTCTCCAGGCCGAGGAAAGGCGGAAAACACTGACAGAGGAGACCAAGCAAAATCAAGCGGTATGGGAGTGGTTGAGAGTTGCTGACAAGTAGTCCTTGACTACATTCCGCTGATGTAATTTACCAGTCAAGTGTAAATAAATCTAGTGTTGCGCTAAGTATGTTGTTATGGGGATAATGTACATTATTTGTCTTTATTGTATTGCATCCTTAATGTTGGCTCATGCTTCAAATGGCGCAAAGGTGTTTTCTGTCTTGTTTCCTCTAGAGGGCACAGTATCAAGACAAACTTGCCAGACAGAGATATGATGATCAAGTCAGGCAGCAGGTAAGCTCTCTGTTCTGATTTCTGTTGAATCTCAGCCATAGCTATAGAGATACCCGATTGGGACCCATGCTGATAGAAACATGACAAGAATGAGAAATATGGCTAAGTGTATGTTCAGCATGTGTTTTGTATTTGCAGCAAGCCCTCAATGAGGAGAACTTGCGCAAGCAAGAGGAATCAGTAACAAAGCAGGAGGCTATGCGAAAAGGTGCAGGAAAATTCCCCATGTCATTATGACACACAGGAGAAGGTTTACTAAGCATTTGCACCTGTTCTTCATCAAGGAAAATTAAACATGAAGAATAGTGAACTGAGACCATTTCATGTTTTTGTCATTGTTTACAGCAGGGGTAGGCAACTCTGTTCCTGGAGTGCCACAGGTACTGCCAGATTTTGTTCCGTCTAGGAATCACACCTGACCAACTGAGCTAATTGATCAGTTCAACCAAGCTGGCCTTCCGGGTCAGTAAATCAAAAACATGAAGTGCCTGCGGTTGTCTACACCTGGTTTAGAGTATATCTGTAGTTCTCTTCTGACAGAAACTGGTGCAAATGCTTTGTAAATCAGTCCCACAGTATGTTTACTAATAGCAGACTCAGTCAAAAACATATTTGAACTTACTTTAGTTCCACTCTCTTACCTAGCCACTATTGAACATGAAATGGCTTTGCGGCACAAGAACGAATTGCTTCGTGTAGAGGCAGAGTCTGCAGCTCGTGCCAAGGTAGAGCGGGAGAATGCGGACCTCATCCGTGAACAGATCCGCCTTAAAGCAGCCGAACACAGGCAGACGGTCCTGGAATCCATCAGGTGAGATGGGAAGGGTCAAAATGCTTCTACACTCTACAGCAGTGTCCCATTATTGGGTCGGGCCCAATGGCGGGTTGCACTTGCAGTTGCTTTTTAGAGGGTCACAGCTTGAGACTGGGCTGTGGAAGACAATCAGTTGTAAATAGCTTTATACATTCCAATTCTTATCACATCTCATATTATGTAATACATTTAATTTGTTCAGCCAGTATTCTGTTATGTTTGGATAAGAACCCAGGAATGCTGTGAATGTTTGGTAGTCATAATGGGAGCAGTCACTGTAATAATTATGTTTTTGTTTTTCTCAGGACTGCAGGAGCAGTCTTTGGGGAAGGGTTCCATGCCTTTGTGTCCGACTGGGATAAACTCACTGCCACGGTAAAAAGTCTCCCCCTTACTACCAATCTTCTATCACACTTTCACCCTACAAGCTGCGATATAGCTTGAATTTCACATTGTGGTTGCTTACCATATCTGAGTCATTGACACACACTGTTTGGTGAATGCCCTGCAGGTGGCTGGGTTCACACTGCTGGCAGTGGGGGTGTATTCAGCGCGGAACGCCACCGGGGTGATTGGGCGCTACATAGAGGCTCGTCTGGGAAAGCCTTCGCTGGTTCGAGAGACCTCCA
This sequence comes from Oncorhynchus kisutch, assembly GCF_002021735.2. Taxonomy (NCBI): domain Eukaryota; kingdom Metazoa; phylum Chordata; class Actinopteri; order Salmoniformes; family Salmonidae; genus Oncorhynchus; species Oncorhynchus kisutch. The sequence continues at coordinate 61,957,708 of NC_034190.2, read as the reverse complement.
GAATCACTGTTGCCGAGGCCATCAAACACCCTGTTAAGGTATCTAAAGACGAGATAAAATAGTTCCCTTTCAGGACATAACAAATTGATATGGGATATTTGTTGTCCCTGCTCTTTGAAGTGCACTGAACAAAAATATAAACACAACATGCAACAATTTCAAGGATTTTACAGAGTTACAGTTCATATTAGGAAATCAGTCAATTGACCCTGATCTTTGGATTTCACATGACTGGGAATACAGATATACTTCTGTTGGTCACGTACCTTAACTAAAAAGGTAGGAGCGTGGATCAGAGAACCAGTCCATATCTGGTGTGACCACCATTTGCCTCATGTAGCACGACACATCTCCTTCACATAGAGTTGATCAGGCTGTTGACTGTGGGCTGTGCAATGTTGTCCCACTCTTTTAATGGCTGTGCAAAGTTGTGGGATATTGGCGGGAACTGGAACATGCTGTTGTACACGTCGATCCAGAGCATACCAAACATGGTCAATGGGTGACATGTCTGGTGAGTATGCAGGCCTTCCAGGAATTGTGTACAGATCCTTGTGACATGGGGCTGTGCATGATCTTCCTGAAACAGGAGGTGATGGCGACGAATGAATGGCACGACAATGGGCTTCAGGATCTTGTCACAGTATCTCTGTGCATTCAAATTGCCATCAATAAAATGCAATTGTGTTCGTTGTCCTTAGCTTATGCCTGCTCATACCATAACCCCACTGCCACCATGGGGGGCACTCTGTTCACAACGTTGACATCAGCAAACCGCTCGCATACACAATGCTATACACGTTGTCTGCCATCTGCCCGGTACATTTGAAACCAGGATTCATCCATAAAGAGCACACTACTTCAGTGTGTCAGTGGCCATCGAAGGTGAGCGTTTTACCACAGAAGTCGGTTATGACGCCGAACTGTAGTCTGGTCAAGACCCTGTTGAGGACAATGGGGACGCAGATGAGTTTCCCTGAGACGGTTTCTGATAGTTTGTACAGAGATTCTTCTGTCTTCTGTTGTGCAAACCCACAGTTTCATCAGCTGTCCAGGTGGCTTGTCTCAGAAGATCCCTCGGGTGAAAAATCCGGATGTGGAGGTCCTGGCCTGGCGTGGTTACACGTGGTCTGCGGTTTTTAAGCCGGTCGGACCTACTGACAAATTCTCTAAAATGACGTTGGAGGCGGTTTATGGTAGATAAATTAAAATAAAATAAACTGGCAACAGCTCTGGTTGAGACATTTGTGGCATAGTGTTGTGTGAGAGAACTGCACATTTTAGAGTGGCCTTTTATTGTCCCCAGCACAAGGTACACCTGTGTAATGATCATGCTGTTTAATCAGCTTCTTGATATGCCACAACTGTCAGGTGGATGGATTATCTTGGCAAAGGACAAATGCTCACTAACAGGGATGTAAACAAATGTGCAAAAAATTTGAGAGAATAAGCTTTTTGTGTATATGGAGCTCATGAGACCAACACTTTACATGTTGCGTTTATATTTCTGTTCAGTGTAGTTAAAATGATGCCCATTATACAGTGAATTCGGAAAATATTCAGACCCCTTGACTTTTTCTACATTTTGTTATGTTACAGCCTTATTCTAAAATGGATTAAATTACTTTTTTCCCTCGTCAATCTACACATGATACACCATAATGACAAAGCGAAAACAGGTTTTTAGAATTTGGGGCAAAATGTATTAAAAGTAAAACAGAAACACCATATTTACATAAGTATTCAACCCCTTTGCTATGAGACTCGATAATTGGGCTCAGGTGCATCCTGTTTCCATTGATCATCCTTGAGATGTATCTTCAAATGGATTTGTGTCCACTTGTTGTAAAGTCAATTGATTGGACATGATTTGGAAAGACACACACCTGTCTATATAAGGTCCCACAGTTGACAGTGCATGTCGGAGCAAAAACCAAGCCATGAAGTCGAAGGAATTGTCCGTAGAGCTCATAGACTGGATTGTGTCTCGGCACAGATCTGGGGAAGTGTACCAAAACATTTCTGCAGCATTGAAGGTCCCCAAGAACACGGTGGCCTCCATCATTCTTAAATGGCAAAAGTTTGGAACCAGTAAGAATCTTCATAGAGTTCCCCAATGGTCACTCTGACAGAGCTCCAGAGTTTATCTGTGGAGATGGGAGAACGTTCCAGAAGGACAACCATCTCTGCAGCACTCCACCAATCCGGCCTTTATGGTAGAGTGGCCAAGTTGAAGCCACTCCTCAGTAAAAGGCACATGACAGCCCACTTGGAGATTGCCAAAAGGCACCTAAAGGACTCTGACCATGAGAAACAAGATTCTCTGGTCTGATGAAACCAAGATCAAACTCTTTGGCCTGAATACCAAGCGTCCTGTCTGGAGGAAACCTGGCACCCCCTACGGTGAAGCATGGTGGTGGCAGCGTCATGCTGTCGGGACATTTTTCAGCGGCAGGGACTGGGAAGCTGGTCAGGATCGAGGGAATGATCAACGGAGCAAAGCACAGAGAGATCTTTGACCTCCGACTTGGGAATTCAACCTACAGAATGCACTTTAGGTTGAATATCATATTAACTGTATTATAATACATGTATGAAGTGTTTAACTGTATGTATGTGAACTCTGAACTCTTTTCTACCTTCAGACAACGAAGCGTCTGAGAAGTAGACCACAGGATGCTCTGGAGGGAGTAGTTCTTAGTGTAAGTACACAGTGTACATTCAGTATGGTTCCATACACAGCATGGAATCATTCTTTACATTACAATAAAAGCAGATATTCCTACACACTGATGTCACTGCTAAAGTTAGTTGACCTCCCTTAAGTTGACATTTCTCCTGCCCTCTCTCTGTTGTGTAGCCATCCCTGGAGGAGCGTGTGCGGGACATTGCCATTGCGACTCGTAACACTCGACAGAATAAGGGGCTCTATAGAAACATCCTTATGTATGGACCCCCTGGGACTGGCAAGACCCTCTTTGCCAAGGTATTACATGGCATGCACTATACATGTTAGTATAGTTTAGCATGTACTTTACTAGAATAAGGAAAACATTTCAAAATTGTATTGGTTAGGTGCAGGGTGGCAAAACTGGAAAATAATGTTTTGCTATTAACTTTACACCGGTGTGTATAGTACAGTCGTCACGAGCTGTCCATTGTCAACAGGGTCACACTTAGCCAATAGTTGCTGCATCCACTATTTTACTGAATGATGGTCTGTTACGTTGCCCTGCAGAAACTGGCCCTCCATTCTGGGATGGATTATGCCATCATGACAGGTGGAGATGTAGCCCCTATGGGCCGTGACGGCGTGACGGCCATGCACAAGGTCTTTGACTGGGCCAGTACAAGCCAGCGCGGGTAGGACATTCATTCACTGTGTTGTGTTAAATGTCCAAAATTAAATGTACAGATCCTCTTTGGCACAAATCTTATGGGTGTTTATGTAAAATCAGAGCCATACACTACCTGTCAAAAGTTTTTAGAGCACCTACTCATTCAAGGGTTTTTCTTTAATTTTACTATTTTCTACATTGTATAATAGTAGTGAAGACATCAAAACTATAAACAAACAAATATAGTGGCAAGCAAAAGTATGTGAACCCTTTGGAGTTACCTGGATTTCTGCATAAATTGGTCATAAAATTTGTCAAAGTCAAAACATCTAAGTCATAACAAGACGAACACAGTATGCTTAAACTAATAACACAAACAAATATACGTTTTTATGTATTTATTGAACACACCATGTAAACATTCACAGTGCAGGGTGGGAAAAGTATGTGAACCCTTGGATTTAATAACTGGTTGACCCTCCTTTTGGCGTTTTCTGTAGTTGTAGATCAGACCTGCACAACGGTCAGAAGGAATTTTGGACCCTCCCTCTTTACAAAACAGTTTCAGTTCAGCAATATTCTTGGAATGTCTGGTGTGAACTGCTCTCTTGAGGTCATGCAACAGCATCTCATTCGGGTTGAGGTCAGGACCACTTCAAAAGGCGTATTTTCTTCTGTGGAAGCCTTCTGTTGTTGATTTACTTCTGTGTTTTGGGTCATTGTCTTGTTGCATCACCGAACTTCTAGGTGATGTCCTGTTGAGCTTCAAATGGCCTTACATTCTCCTGCAAAATGTCTTGATAAACTTGGGAAATCAGACTGATAGCAAGCTGTCCAGGCTCTGATGCTCCCTCCACCATGCTTTACAGTTGGGATGAGGTTTTGATGTTGGTGTGCTGTCTTTTTTTACTCCACACAGTGTTGTGTGTTCCTTCCAAACAACTCAACTGTAGTTTCATCTGTCCGCAGAATATTTTGCCAGTAGCGCTGTGGAATATCCAGGTGCTCCTTTGTGAACTTCAGACGTGCAGCAATGCTTTTTTAGGACAGAGGTGGCTTCTACCGTGGTGTCCTCCCATGAACACCATTCTTGTTTAGTGTTTTACATATCGTAGACTTGTCAACAGAGATGCTAGCATGTTCCAGAGATTTCTGTAAGTCTTTAGCTAACCTCAATGAGCATTCTGCGCTGTGCTCTTGCAGTCATCTTTACAGTACGGCCACTCCTAGATAGGGTAGCAACAGTACTGAACTTTCTCCATTTATAGACAATTTGTCTTACCGTGGACTGATGGACATTAAGTCTTGTAGGGATACTTTTGTAACCCTTTTCAGCTTTATGCAAGTCAAGAATTCTCTTTTTTTGTTTGAGGCATGGTTCACATCAAGCAATGCTTCTTGTGAATAGCAAGCTCATATTTTGTGAGTGTTTTTGATAGGGCAGGGCAGCTCTAACCAACATCTCCAATCTCGTCTCATTGATTGGACTTCAGGTTAGCTGACTCCTGACTCCAATTATCTTTTGGAGAAGTCATTAGCCTAGGGCTTCACATGCTTTTTCCAAAATACACTGTGAATGTTTAAATGATGTATTCAGTATAGACAAAAAATATAATAATTTGTTTGTTTTTAGTTTAAGCACACTGTTTGTGTATTGTTGTGACTTAGATGAAGATCATGTAAAATGTTATGGCCAATTTATGCAGAAATCCAGGTAATTCCAAAGGGTTCACATACTTTTTCTTGCCACTGTATGTAATCATGTAGTAACCAAAAACAAATAGACAAATATAAATATATTTTAGATTATTCAAATTGCCACATTTTCCTTGATGACAGCTTTGCACACTCTTGGCATTCTCTCAACCAGCTTCACCTGGAATGCTTTTCCAACAGTCTTGAAGGAGTTCCCACATATGCTGAGCACTTGTTGGCTGCTTTTTCTTCAATTTGCGGTCCAACTCATCCCAAACCATCTCAATATGGTTGAGGTCGGGTGATTGTGGAGGCCAGGTCATCTGATGCAGCACTCCATCACTCTCCTTCTTGGTCAAATAACCCTTACACAGCCTGGAGCTGTGTTTGGTCATTGTCATGTTGAAAAACAAATTATCATCCCACTAAGCCCAAACCAGATGGGATGGCGTATTGCTGCAGAATGCTGTGGTAGCTATGCTGATGGTGTGCCTTGAATTCTAAGTAAATCACAGACCTTGTCACCAGCAAAGCACCTCCACATCATAACACCTTCTCCATGCTTTACTGTGGGAAATGCATTCAGAGATCATCCGTTCACCCACACCGCATCTCACAAAGACACGGCGGTTGGAACCAAAAATCTCCAATTCGCGCTCCAGACCAAAGGACACATTTCCACCGGTCTAATTATCAAAATTTTCCGTATTGACTGACTTTCATGTCTTAAAGTAATGATGGACTGTCATTTCTCTTTGCCTATTTGAGCTGTTCTTGCCATAATATGGTCTTGGTCTTTTACCAAATAGGGCTATCTTCTGTATACCCCTCTACTTTGTCACAACACAACTGATTGGCTCAAACGCATTAAGAAGGAAAGAGATTCCACAAATTAACTTTTAAGAAGGCACACCTGTTAATTGAAATGCATTCCAGGTAACCTCCTCATGAAGCTGGTTTGGAGAATGCCAAGAGTGTGCAAAGCTGTTATGAAAGCAAAGGTTGGCTGTTTGAAGAATCTCAAATATAAAATATATTTGGATTTGTTTAACACTTTTATTGTTACAAATTATTCTATGAGTCCATAGTTTTGTTGTCTTCACTATTATTCTACAATGTATAAATAAATAAAAACCCTTGAATGAGTAGGTGTTCACCGGTAGTGTGTATATAAAGATCATCTGCAGTTGAAGTTGGAAGTTTACATACACCTAAGCCAAATACATTTAAACTCACAATTCCTGACATTTAATCCTAGTTAAAATTCTCTGTCTTAGGTCAGTAAGGATCACCACATTATTCTAAGAATGTGAAATATCAGAATAACAGTAGAGAGAATTCTTTATTTCAGCTTTTCTTTATTTCATCACATTCCCAGTGGGTCAGAAGTTTACATACTCAATTAGTATTTGATAGCATTGCCTTTAAATTGTTGAACTTGGGTCAAACGTTTCAGGTAGCCTTCCACAAGCTTCCCACAATAAGTTGGGTGAATTTTGACCCATTCCTCCTAACAGAGATGGTGTAACCGAGTCAGGTTTTTAGGCCTCCTTGCTTGCACATGCTTTTTCAGTTCTGCCCACACATTTTCTATAGGATTGATGGCAGGGCTTTGTTATGGCCACGCCAGTACCTTGACTTTGTTGTCCTTAAGCCGTTTTGCCAGAACTTTGGAAGTATGCTTGGGGTCAATGTCCATTTGGAAGACCCATTTGCAACCAAGCTTTAACTTCCTGACTGATGTCTTGAGATGTTGCTTCAATATATCCACATAGTTGTACTTCATCATGATGCCATCTATTTTGTGAAGTGCACCAGTCCCTCCTGCAGCAAAGCACCCCCACAACATGGTGCTGCCACCCCTGTGCTTCACGGTTGGGATGGTTCTTCAGCTTGCAAGCCTCCCCCTTTTTCCTCCAAACATAACGATGGTCATTATGGCCAAACAGTTCTATTTTTGTTTCATCAGACTAGAGGACATTTCTAAAAATTTAAAATTAAATTTAAAAAAAGAAATACGATCTTTGTCCCCATGTGCAGTTGCAAACCATAGTCTGGCTTTTTTATGGCGGTTTTGGAGCCGTGGCTTCTTACTTGCTGAGCGGCCTTTCAGGTTATGTTGATATAGGACTTGTTTTACTGTGGATATAGACACTTTTGTACCCGTTTCCTCCAGCATCTTCACAGGGTCCTTTACTGTTGTTCTGGGATTGATTTGCACTTTTCGCACCAAAGTATGTTTATCTCTAGAAGACAGAACGTGTCTCCTTCCTGAGCGGTATGACGGCTGCGTGGTCCCATGGTGTTTATACTTGCGTACTATTGTTTGTTCAGATGAACGTGGTACCTTCAGGCATATGGAAATTGCTCCCAAGGACGAACCAGACTTGTGGTCTACAATATTTTTTATGAGGTCTTGGCTGATTTCTTTAGATTTTTCCCATGATGTCAAGCAATGAGGCCCTGAGTTTGAAGGTAGGCCTTGAAATACATCCACAGGTACACCTCCAAATGGCAAAGGCTAATTGACATAATTTATCAGAAGCTTCTAAAGCCATGACATAATTTCCTGAAATTTTCCAAGCTGTTTAAAGGCACAGTCGACTTAGTGTATGTAAACTTCTGACCCACTGGAGTTGTGATACAGTGAATAATAAGTGAAATAATCTGTCTGTAAAGGATAAATTACTTGTGTCATGCACAAAGTAGATGTCCTAACAGACTTGCCAAAACCTTAGTTTGTTAACAAGAAATTTGTGGAGTGGTTGAAAAACAAGTTTTAATGACTCCAACCTAAGTGTATGTGAACTTCCGACTTCAACTGTATCTATGTGCGTGTCAGATTCAAATAACCATTGTGGGTCAATAGTAAAAATAAAAAATACAAATTTTCTAATAAAGCCATTAGATTTGCTAATCTATTTCTCTTCATTTGCCTCAACTTCTGTAGCCTCCTGCTTTTTGTAGATGAAGCAGATGCATTCCTACGCAAGAGATCCACAGTGAGTCCAGTAACAGAACTAAGCGCATGTTCTGTTTTCAAGAGTCAACATGTCGGCTATTTTGATCACATCAATGACTTTGTTGCAGGAGACAATCAGTGAGGACCTCAGATCCACCCTTAACGCATTCCTTTATCGCACTGGCGAGCAGAGCAACAAGTTGGTACCAACCTAAATAAAAAAACTATGTTCATTTTAAGTGATTTTACACTGGCTAGTTACCATAGTGATTTTTTTTCCTATGTATATTATTTGAGTTTTGAGAAAGTGCATGAAAAAGTTGACTTGACTAAAAAGATCATGGTCTCTCTCCCCAGGTTTATGCTAGTGTTGGCCAGTAACCAGCCTGAGCAGTTTGACTGGGCCATCAACGACCGTATTGATGAGATTGTAAACTTTGCCTTGCCTGGGCTGGAGGAGAGGGAGAGACTGGTGCGCCTGTACTTTGACAGATTTGTACTGGAGCCTGCCACATTAGGGAGACAGTGAGTACACCATTCTCCACTTGTACTACAATGCCACTATCTATGTGGCATAATGATTTGGGTAATCTCTACAATCAATATTCATTAGATGTATTTTTCAACTAATGACTGCTCTGACGAAACAATAGTGTGTTGAGTTGAAGGTTTATTTCACTAACATATATCCCCCTGCAGGAGAATGAAGTTGGCCCAGTTTGACTATGGCCAGAAGTGTTCGAACATTGCAATTCGTGCAGAGGGCATGTCGGGCCGTGAGATCTCTAAACTGGGTGTGGCCTGGCAGGTTAGTACATGTGACCTGTCCAGTTAGTTGTCTTTAGATAACGGGACACAGGATAACATTCAATCCCTGTTTTCTCATCAGGCTGCTGCATACTCCTCAGAAGACGGCGTCTTGACAGAAGCTATGATCGATGCACGTGTTGACGACGCTGTCCATCAGCATGCGCAAAAAATGGACTGGCTCCACATGGAAAGGGGCGCGGAAAGTGCAGGTAAGCACGGGGTGGTGGTGCCAAAGGAGGCGGCAGCAGCGAGTGTAATAGGATTCACACTGGTGCAAGAGGCTGTACCACAGGCCCTGGATTCAGTCCCCACCATCCAAGTGGTGCTCCCTGTCATGGAGGCCATCATCTCGAACGCTCAGGCCGCAGCGGAAGCTGAGCCAGTGAAGGTTAACGAGGCAGCTGCCATTATTGAGGAGGCAGTTACCCTAGTTAACGAGGCAGAGGGTGTTACCCCCATTGTCACTGAGACTGTTGCAGCATTTCCAGCACTCAAGGAGGCAGAAGTGGTGGAGGATCCTGTGGAAACTGCTACTGCTATACCATTGGTGCAGGAGGTAGAAATAATCAAGGATGTGCCCGAAAAGGCTACAGCATCTCTTGTTCCAGAGACTGTAGCAGTGCCTAAGGTAGAGGTCTATGTGACAGCAGAGGTGTCTGTACCCAAGGACACAGAAGCAGAGGTACTTGTAGACACAGCCCCTATCATTAAAGAAGAACCAGCTCCAACTAAAACCACCCAAGAGTTGGATGCTGCAGAAGCAGTCAAGTATTCAGAAGCCATTGTAGTAGAGTCGGAGGCCACAGCAGTTCCTGTTGCCCAGGAGACAGAGGCCGCGGCCACCCCCGTTGTCGCGGGGGCTGCGGCCACCCCCGTTGTCGCGGAGGCCTCTGATTCTGAAACTAAGACCACAGCAACCTCTGTTGCCCAGGAAACTGAGACCCCTGTAACCAAGGAGACAGAGGCCACAGTAACCCATGTAGCCCAGAACACAGAGGCCACTACAGCAAAGGTTGACACAGAAACTGCAGCTGAGGTCCCTGCAACGGTTGTGGCCAAGGAATCTGAGGCGACTGAAACTACAGTTGCCAAGGAAGCAGTGGACCCTGAAATCCCTGTCACCCCCGAGGCAGATGCTAGTAAAGTTAAAACACCTCAAGTAAAGGACCAGGAAGGTTGACGACTTAACCAAACCAAAAGACCCTCCTAAAAAAATTGAATAAATGGTGATGCTACTGAAACACTTTGGTAGGGAGCAAGTAGGTTAAATATTTTGAAGCAAAAATATGTACTGTACTGAATAATGGGTATTTTGTCGTGATTAAACGGCTATTGATCATTCTATCTCAATGGTGTCTTATTACACTTATCTATTGAACTATTTGTTTTTGTTTTTCAAAATTGCATGCCTTTATTTTTCAATTAAAGCACTTTGAAATTGTAATGAAAAGCGGTATAAAAGTTTCCTAAATTATACTTTCAGTTTAAGTTGGATTTGCAAGTTCTTAAGTATATGGGAAATGTAATGGTTACAGGGGTGACCGGTTGTCTGGAAGATTGGAAACAATAAGAAAATGGCAACAGATAAGACTTTAGGCCTGTATACATCTCATTAGCAAATGAACTAGGTTGGTTGAGCACCATGTTACATCAATCCCTCTTAACATGTCTGGGAAAATATCTTTCCCTTACATTATTTTCCATGTGAGGCGCAAAGGCTCACAAAGCAACATCCAGGTATTTTAGTATTTGCAAGTGCAAAATCAAAAAAGAAAAGGAACAGGTGCCCATAAGGTAATAATATATAACCACACAGCATGGTCTCATAGACTAGATGTAACATAGTAAATCTGGGACACTCAGATTAGTATATGTTACATTTGGTATGGTTACTTAAGGCAAAAACTAAAATAGGCTGGCTGGTCGGTGTGAATGTGTGGGTGTATAATGTGAATGTCTAGTGCATTGGAATCTCATCACGGACAATTTTAGCATTTTTGCAACTTTTCAACTACTTACTACTTATTAGCTACTTTGCAACTGCTTAGCATATTAGCTAACCTTAACCCTTTTAGTTTAACCTAACTCCTAACCTTAACCCCTAGCCTAGCTAACGTTAGCAACATATACGTTTTGAAAATGTGTAGCATATTCTTAACATGTAATACGAATTGTAATTCGGGAACATATCATACAAAATGAGTGATGGATATCCACAAATTAATACATACCATGTGAAACATAACATCATACTAAATGGAGTGTCTCGGATTTACATACAGAATGATACAAAATGCTCCGAGACCAGGTTGAACCACAGAGGAAATAAAAGCTACAGATTGAACCTCTACTTGCAAAGTTTTTACATTCATCAACATCGAACTTATTTTGTAGATCATGGTGTCCCGAATATCTGCATATAAAATATAGGATGAGAGGATTGACCACTGACTGATTTCAAATGTAATTCATATACAAATTTCAATGCGTAATTATACAAACCACAAACATGTGTAACAGTTAAAGTCTGTAACAATGTGTAACTACACTGTAATTACTGTACCTGCCTATGTAAGCACAACGTTTAAATACCTAGATATCAAGAAAGTGGTGTTGATCATTCAGCAAAATGGACAAATGTCACACTATCCCTTTAATCTTATTTTTAAAAGTCCCAGACATACCAGAAGTAGCCTCTCTGAGGTTAATTGGTGTTCATGAAATCACATTTCTATTTCTTGATTAATTAAACCACAATTAGGTTTACTGCATGTGGATGGCATATACTAAAATATTCAATTGAACTGAACAGTTGATTTACATTCCATATTTCCTGTTTAAAAACATAACCGCTCACAAGTACAACCTCTAGGAATATTTTTTTTCTCTCCATACATACACTGTTCAATGGTATGGTTACCAATGTTGAGGCAATGACACATTCAAACGTCAGGGGTCACTGTTGTGCTTCAATGGCACTTTTAATAAAACAGACATTTTATCTTCACAACAGCAATGTCTGGACAGAGAGGGAGAGAGGGACTGGGTGAGGGTTCCCACTGCTTCTAGGCTGGTTGCTTTTGAGTAAGTATGAAGGAATTGGATGTAGCAAAGTGGGAAGTGCTATTGGACACAATATTGGGAAGACGAGGGAAGCACTGAACTGTCTCCGTCTTATCTTGACTGGCATTCATTTTCTACCTTCTCATAAATAATAACAGTGCAGAAAACCCTAACCACAAACGTATGCTCCCCTCCCCCTCTTATATTTACAGGTAAGATTAATACATTCATTTAATTCACTAGGTAACAAAACAAATTAATCTGTTTTTAGCAGACATCACACTGTTCACTTCCAGACGGCTGTCATCCTCCTCTTTCCTACGCTCCGTTTATTCTTCCATACAGTCCATCAGCTCTACTCGTAACACTTGACTCACCACACTCACGAACAAACCTACCCTGTGTTCCCACTTCCCCATATTTAGAAGTATTTACAGAAGCAGCAATCTAAACTTCCCATCATAAAATCTTGAAACCCACCCCTATCCATTTACCTCCCTCCCACTTTAGAGAAATACCCTCCCCATAGAGATTATTTTAAATAAACACTGTGCCCCCCATCATCATACCCTGTTCTAAAAGATCATGCCAAGTTTCAACAATGAACACAGAACATTTTTCTATACAGAAAGCACCCTTAAAAATGCTTGTTTTTCCTTCCTACCTAAATGGTGGACATGGACATAGACAAGATTTCAGTGACGACTATCTTCTGCTCGAGTTTGGATTGGTAGGTGCTGACTTGTGTCAGGGTCATCGTAAGAAAGTTTCGGGCCAGGTGTATTATGAACAGTCGGAGGGCAGTTTTCCAGTGTCTCTGAGGCAGCAGTTGGCCTTGGGGCAGTTTGAGGGGCTGGAGGGGGGATTCTTGTTTCAGAGTCAGAGGTGGCGTGGGCTGGGGTGGCCGTTGTGGTAGAGCTTCTGCTTGATGTGGACCATGTTGCCAGTGGAGTCCTCCAACTGTCTGAGCTGGGCGCGTCGACGCAGATCTCGAAGGTTACAGAATGAGGGGAGCCATGACCAGGAAGGGGTGTCTGGGGGACAAGAGGAGAGAGGGAGGTTGTTAGAGGAGTGAAGAAACTAGAGAAGTGAAATAAATGATTAGAACATGTATCGTGGGGTAATAAGAGAATGGGAGTGCATTTGGTTAGGTTTATTAGATGCCCAAAATGTCCTTGATGCTCCCAACAACCTAATCCTTGGTGGTACAATAGTCCAAATACAGAAACACATTTGTTGCCCACACATTCATCTGCCAAACATAGAATTTTACCCATACTGTATGTGGTACACTATATATATAAAAGTATGTGGACACCCTTTCAAATTAGTGTATTCGGCTATTTCAGCCACACCTGCTGGCAGGTGTATAAAATCGATCACACTGCCATTCAATCTCCATAGACAAACATTGGCAGTAGAATTGTTACGTTCGTTGAAAGGATCGGAAAAAGGCGCAGTGTGGTATGCGTACATTCTCTTATTTAAAAGAATGAACACCGAACAAACCAACAAAAATAACAAATGAAACGTGACGCTATACAATACAGTGCTGACAGGCAACTACACATAGTCAAGATCCCACACCAGAAAGTGGGAAAAAGGCCTGCCTAAATATGATACCCAATCAGAGACAATGATAAACAGCTGTCTCTGATTGGGAACCATTTCAGGCCAACATAGATATACAAAAAACCCTAGAGTACCCACCCTAGTCACACCCTGACCTAACCAAAATATATAGAAAATAGAGATATCTAAGGTCAGTGCGTGACAAGAATGGCCTCAATGAAGAGCTCAGTGACTTTCAACGTGGCACTGTCATACAGTGGGATGCCACCTTTCCGACTAGTCAGTTCATCAAATTTCTGCCCTGCTAGAGCTGCACCGGTCAACTGTAAGTACTGTTAATGTGAAGTGGAAATGCGTAGGAGTAACAATGGATCAGCCGCAAATTGGTAGGCCACACAAGTTCACAGAACTAAATCGCGTAGCGCGCGAACATCGTTTGTCCTCGGTTGCAATACTCATTACCAAGTTCCAAACTGCCTCTGGAAACTTCACCATCTGTCAGTCCGATGGACGAATCTGGGTTTGGCGGATGCCAGGAGAATGCTGTAAAGTTTGCTCAAGGAGGAATAATGGTCTGGGACTGTTTTTCATGGTTCGGACTAGGCCCCTCAGTTTCAGTGATAGGAAATGTTCATATTACAGCATACAATGACATTCTAGACGATTCTGCTTTTCCAACTTTTTGGCAACAGTTTAGGGAAGGCCCTTTCCTCTTTCCGCATGACAATGCACCCGTGTGAAAAGAGGTTCATACAGAAATGGTTTGTCGAGATCGGTGTAGAAGAACTTGAGTGACCTGCACAGAGTCCTGACCTCAATCCATCAAACACCTTTGGGATGAATTGGAATGCCGACTGCGAGCCAGGCCTAATCGCCCAACATCAGTGCCCGACCTTAGTAATGCTCTTGTGGATGAATGGAACCAATTCCCCGCAGCAATGTTCCAACATCTAGTGGAAAGCCTTCCCAAAAGAGCGGAGGCTGTTATAGCAGCAAAGGTGGGACCAACTCCATATTAATGCCAATGATTTTGGAATGAGATGTTTAACGAACTGGTGTCCACATACTTTTTCTCATGTAGTATATGTACGTTTCAATTTATATATCCTGTTATACATTAATAATAGCGACTTGAAAAAATAATTTTGGATTTCTTTCCCCAAGCATATGAGTGTGAGGTAAAATTTGTGGAGGGATTTGTCCCTATCAGGCTTAGATGGTGAGGCCCGCTGAGATTGGAGAGAAACAGGAGGGAGAGCCCCAGACAGCACTAGCAAATGTCCCTGAAAAAGGTTGGGGGGGGGGGGGGGGGGAGTAGCTGGAAGAAGGGAGGGAGGAGGGAGTTATTTATAACTGTGAATGGGTATGAAATCCACAAGGACTGTTCTGAAGGGTATCCAAAGGAAACGTCAGAACGAGACAGGTCCTTCTCATTTCAATAAAAGGATGGAGAGATGGAGATGGAGTCAGGAGAAAAATGTAAATGATAATGTAATGCGGAAAGTGGGGTGAGGGCAGAAATGTTAAGGTCTTTCTACGGAGGGAGGGAAGGGGGCGATGGTTTTGCCAAGTCATAATTTTCCCCTTTTGTTATCATATTTTGTTACCCTATTTTGCTAAATCAAATGTCTTTCCACCGATGTCACTGGTGCCAAAGAATATGAATCAGTTATTCATGAGAAATAGACAATAAGAAAGGAATCATCCCTTTCCAAAAGGATGCTGTATAAAGAAAATGGATAGAAAAGGGATTCAATAACTGAATGGAGAGCATATAGGGTATATAGATATAGGGTATATAGATGGAATTAGAAAAAGCAAAAGGAATCAATGTGCACCTCAATGTAGTGTGTGTGTTTGTGTGTGTGTATGGTGTGCATGTTTCTACCTCGCCCGCCATTCCAGCTGCTCTCTTTCACTCTATTAATAGCTCCCAAGAAGAGAGGGTGTGTGTGTGTGCGTGCGTGCATGCATGCGTGTGTGCGTGCGAGAGAGAGAGTGTATGTGGGGGTGGGGATGTGACAGTATCTGCACCCCCCCTCCTTCCTTCCCGCTCCATCAGCCTTACCTTCACTCCCCTTCTCAGGGAGGCTAAACGAGTCTGACCCGCCATCAACGTCACAGCCAAACACCGGTGAAGGGGCATTCCTTCCATGCACAAGGATTCCAGCACAAAGTAAAGCCTAGAGCCACCCTTCTATACCTTGAGGGAATCATTTGAATGTATAATCTGGGTATATTTTTTATGTTGATGTTATGCACAGAATATCAAATGGGTTGATTCTGTGCTGCAAAGCTAAACCAGTTGTTTCTTGCCTAATACTACTAGAATCACAATCTAAGACTGGCAATATATGTATGCTTCAAACTACCAAATTCTCTTTTATCATCAAGAAAAATATGACATGCATCGAAAAAATATGGCATTACTACTTTTAATTTAGTATTTTCAGGACAAAAAATAATGTAATACTGTTGTTTAGTACCCCATCTTTGTGTACTGGTTTCATATTAATCAAAGGTAATTAATTGGCCATCTCTTTCATTTACACTCACTAGACATTTTACACCTATTTTCTGACCGTAAAAGCAGTCATCCAAGTCACATCACCTACATTAGCATTGTCTTATATCTAAAGGATCCATGCCAGCTACAAAAATAGGCCTGTTCTGACATTGAGAGCTGCACAAGATTAAGCTTAGCTGACATAATTGGAATATTCCAACACTTATATAAGAACACTGGATAAATGATTGAATCAGGAGTAGGAGTATGGACAAGAAGTCCTCTAATATGTTCACATTGGCATAGCCTCACCCCCAGTGAGGTCTGGCTTGCTAATCTAACATTGGCAAGACTTGAGACATTGTATATCTTTGTGGTGTGCCCTCTGTATTACGGGTAGGGAATCTTTGTCTCAGTCAATCAGCATGTACTAAACACATGACATCTGAGGGCAGCAATATTTCCACAGCAATATTCATATTAGTTTCACTATGCCTGTACTTTACACACATAATTATTCCCCCTCAATGGAAACAATGTAAGCTTTTTCCAATTTCCTTCACCCACTAATTACCTGCATAACGTCTTAATTCCAATCCATGACCACAACACACTGCATACAGTACTGTACATTAAATATCTTGTGAGACAATTCATTTAGCCTGGAACACACTTTTCCCCTATTAAATTAAAAAACAACTTTGAAAAAACAACTGAGCCCTTATGTCCTCAAGTTCTGTAACGTTTCCCATAACCATCACTTATAGCCAGGTGGGTTGGGCTATCCACCCACCCAAGGAAGCCTGGTTTCAATGAATGGTACGGTGGTCAACAGTAGCCTGTATGTCAATTCTGGCCATTTGCACACCCATGTCACATCCCCACGAAAATATGTAGGAGTAACACTGATCAACCTCATATAATGTAGCAGTCAAAATATTAACGTCAATACCACTTCACTCACCATCTCTCTTTTCACGGAGGTGGGAATCAACAAAACAATACTTCTCTCATCAGATTATTGAAAACATTTCTGCTCATTCTGAGGCACATTTGTCAGGTCATGTCAAACTTTTCCCAGTCAACCGGACCAAGTCTCTTGTTGACTCACCATAGTAGCGGCTGGCCCTCCATGCCCTGACAGCACAGTGCAGCACTCCATCCAGCCACAGTAGGAGCCAGCTGATACAGAAGCCCAGCAGCAGCCCCAGCATCAGGTCCATCTCCTGCTTGGTTACGCTGTCACTGACAAAGTAGTTCTCCGACGAGTCCACCAGAGAATGGTCCCCATCGTATGGGATCACATAGTGGACATGATGCCTGGAAGAGACCAAGCTGGAGGTTAGAAGGTGTTAGTGATGGAGGGAAGGACAAGGACAAGATGAGATGGGGCAAGGGAGGTGAAATTAGGGGGGTGGGTGATGAAATTGGATAAATAGCAGGAATTATCATTACTAGTTTGGTACAAATTGGAGAATAGAAAGGCATGCTGGTGAATAGAGATGAATTAATATCTAGAAACATACTCGAACATCAGTGTAAACAGCTGCGATATGAATATAAATGTCTCATTCCCATTTCCAATTCCAAATAAACACCAGAGTATTATCAAAGCCTTACATAACAGCATACCTAACGTTGCTCTCAAAGGTAGCCTGCATCACATACAATGAGAACCTGTGGTTCACAAGCAGTGATCTGACAAGCTAGCAATTGCTGGTGCCAAATGAAATTACTGTGGATGTGGCCTCAGGCCTGATCCTCAACACAGGGGCCCCTCAGGGTTGCGTGGTTAGTCCCCTCCTGTACTCCTGTTCACCCACGACTGCATGGCCAAACATGACTCCAACACCATCATTAAGACTGCTGACGACACAGCAGTGGTAGGCCTGATCACTGGGCAACGATGAGACAGCATATATGGAGGAGGTCAGAGACCTGGAGGTGTGGTGCCAGGACAACAACCTCTCCCTCAACGTGAGCAAGACAAAGGAACTGATCGTGGACTACAGGAAAAGGAGGGCCGAACAGGCCCGCATTCACATCGACGGGGCTGTAGTGGAGTGGGTCGAGAGTTTCAAGTTCCTTGGTGTCCACATCATCAACAAACTACCATGGTCCAAAAACACAAAGACAGTTGTGAAGAGGGCACGACAACGCCTTTTCCCCCTCAGGAGAGGGAAAAGATTTGGCATGGGTTCCCAGATCCTCAAAAAGTTCTACAGCTACACCATCGAGAGCATCCTGACCAGTTGCATCACAGCTTTGTATGGCAACTGCTCGGCATCTGACCGTAAGATTCTACAGAGGGTAGTGCGTACGGCCAATACATCACTGAGGCCAAGTTTCCTGCCATCCAGGACCTACAGTATATACTAGGCAGTTTCAGAGGAAGGCTCAAAAAATTGTCAAAGACTCCAGTCACCCTAGTCATAGACTGTTCTCTCTGCTACTGCAAGGCAAGTGGTACCAGAGCGCCTAAGTCTAGGTCCAAAAGGCTCCTCTACCACAAGCCATAACACTGCTGAACAATTAATCAAATGGCCACCTGGACCATTTGCATCGTCACTTGACCCCTACCTATATGTACAAATTATCTTGACTAACCTGTACCCCTGCACATTGTATCCCCTGTATATAGCCTCGTTATTGTTATTAATAATATATATATATATATTTTTACTTTAGTCTATTTAGTAAATATTTTCTTAACTTTATTTTCTTATAACTGCATTGTTGGTTACGGGCTTATAAGTAAGCATTTCACGGTAATGTCTACTACACCTGTTGTATTCGGGGAATGTGACAAACACAAATAGATTTCATTTAGTTTGATTCCACATGCACTTAAGGTAGGCTCGGGCAGCATTCAAGCTCAGGTGGCATCATCTGTCTATCTGTTCCATTAAATGTTTATGCTGAGAGGATAAACATTTTACATAAAATTAGTAGCTCTTATTTAAGAGCATTTCCATTGCAGTAAAAGACAACGTAGGCTGCGTCTCAAATGGCACCTTTTCCCTACATAGTGCACTACTTTTCACCAGAGCCTGAATGCAGCCACTGTGTCACTCACTTTCCATTGGCTTAATTCAGGGGAGTCATGCACCCCCAAAATCTGACAGGCCACAAAGTAATTGAGGATATCTGGGGGTTGATCCGGAGAGAGGCCTCCCGTCCTGTAGTTGGAGAATATTGGATTTTTAAAAGACCTGAAATACTGTAGCTTTTTCCTGCAATCTAGAGCCATAATCATTATGCTTAATTCTATGTAAAAACAATTATGTATATTTTTTTGCATATCTAAGCATATCTCTTGGGCTGTCTGTATCCGCCTGACTGAAATAAAATTGTGGCTAGTAGTATTACAGAGAAACAACGACAAAAAAGATTATACGGTGCATTCTGAAAGTATTCAGACCCCTTGACTTCTCCACATTTTGATACTTTTGTTACAGCCTTATCCTAAAATAGATTAAATACATGTTTTCCATCATTAATCGACACACAATACCCCATAATCACAAAGCGAAAACAGGTTTTTAGATTTTTTTGCAAAAATATAAGATCCTATTGTTGACAGTGCATGTCAGAGCAAAAACCAAGCCATGATGTCGAAGGAATGTCCGTACAGCTCCAAGACATGATTGTGTCGAGGCACAGATGTGGAGAAGGGTACCACACAGTGGCCTCCATCATTCTTAAAAGGAAGAAGTTTGGAACCTTCCTAGAGATGTCCGCTTGTCCAAGCTTAGAAATCGCGTGAGAAGTGCCTTGGTCAGAGACATTGCCAAAAACCCATTGGTCACTCTGACAGAGCTCCAGAGTTCCTCTGTGGAGATGAGATACCCTTCCAGAAGGACAACCATCTCTGCAACACTCCACCAATCAGGCCTTTATGGTAGAGTGGCCAGACGGAAGCCACTCCTCAGTAAAAGGCACATGACAGCTCGCTTGGAGTTTGTCAAAATGCACCTAAAAGACCATGAGAAAGAAGATTCTCTGACCTGATGAAACCAAGATCAGACCTATTTGGCCTGAATGCCAAGTGTCACGTCTGGAGGAAACCTGGCACCATCCCTACGGTGAAGCATGGTGGTGGCAGCATCATGTTGTGGGGATGTTTTTGAGCGGCAGGGACTGGGAGACTAGTCAGGATTGAGGCAAAGATTAACAGAGTAAAGTACAGAGAGATCCTTGATGAAAACCTGCTCCAGAGCGCTCAGGACCTCAGACTGGGGAAAAGGTTCACCTTCCAACAGGACAATGACCCTAAGCACACAGCAAAGACAACACAGGAGTGGCTTCGGGACAATCTTTGAATGTCCTTGAGTGGCCCAGCCAGAGCCCGGAATTTAACCTGATCAAACATCTCTGGAGAGACCTGAAAATAGTTCTGCAGCAATGCTCCACATCCAACCAGAGTTTGAGAGGATCTGCAGAGAACAATGGGGGAAACTCCACAAAAATACAGTTATGCCATGCTTGTAGCTTCATACCCAACAACCCTTTAATTGCTCACAAAGGTACTTCAACAAAGTACTGAGTAAAGGGTCTGAATAGTTATGTAAATGTGACATTTCAGTTTTTATTTTTAATTAAGATCAAGGGGTCTGAATACTTTCTAAATGCACTGTGATATATATATATACAGTATATACACTGAACAAAAATCTATAAACGCAACATGCAACAATTTCAACAATTTTAATGAGTTATAGTTCATATAAGTAAATCAGTCAAATTAAATAAATTCATTATGCCAGAATCTATGGATTTCACATGACTGGGCAGTGGTGCAGCCATAGGCCCACCCACTAGGCAGCCAGGCCCATCCACTGGGGAGCCAATCAGAATGAGTTTTTCCCTACAAAAGTGCTTTATTACAAACAGAAATACTCCTCAGTTTCATCAGCTGTTTGGATGGCTGGTCTCAGACGATGCCCCAGGTGAAGGAGCCGGATGTGGTGGTCCTGGGCTGGTGTGGTTACACGTGATCTGCGGTTGTGAGGCTGGTTGGAAGAACTGACAAATTCTCTAAAATGACGTTGGAGGTGGCTTGGAGGTGGCTTAACGAGAGAAATTAACATAATTGTATCTGGCAACAGCTCTGGTGGACATTCCTACAGTCAGCATGCCAATTGCTCACTCCCTCAAAAGTTGAGACATCTGTGGCATTGTGTTGTGTGACAAAACTGCACATTTTAGTGTGGCCTTTTATTGTCCCCAGCACAAGGTGCACCTGTGTAATAATCATGCCGTTTAAATCAGCTTCTTGATATGCCCCCTGGCAGGTGGATGGTCCCGTGCGGCTCAGTAGGCATGGCACTTGAAATGCCAGGGTTGTGAGTTTGATTCCCACAGGGGATCAGTATGAATGAAAATGTATGCACTCATTACTATAAGTCACTCTGGGATAAGAGCGTCTGCTAAATGACAGGCAAAGGAGAAATGCTCACTAACAGGGATGTAAACAAATTTGTGCACAAAATATGAAAGAAATA
Source organism: Oncorhynchus kisutch (assembly GCF_002021735.2). NCBI lineage: Eukaryota > Metazoa > Chordata > Actinopteri > Salmoniformes > Salmonidae > Oncorhynchus > Oncorhynchus kisutch. Next base: position 61,936,258 of record NC_034190.2, on the reverse strand, counting down.
AGCTTTTTGTGCATATGGAACATTTATGGGATCTTATATTTCAGCTCATGAAACATGGGACCAACACTTTACATGTTGCATTTATATTTTTTGTTCAGCATATACAGTACCAGTCAAAAGTTTGCATCAACACCATTATCCCAGAAACCCTAGACCCACTCCAATTTGCATACCGCCCAAACAGATCCAGAGATGATGCAATCTCTATTGCACTCCACACTGCCCTTTCACACCTGGACAAAAGGAACACCTATGTGAGAATGCTATTCATTGACTACAGCTCAGCGTTCAACACCATAGTACCCTCAAAGCTCATCACTAAGCTAAGGAACCTGGGACTTAACACCTCCCTCTGCAACTGGATGCTGGAATTCCTGACGGGACGCCCCCAGGTGGTGAGGGGTAGGTAGCAACACATCTGCCACGCTGATCCTCAACACTGGAGTTCCCCAGGGGTGCGTTCTCAGTCCCCCCCTGTACTCCCTGTTCACCCACGACTGCATGGCCAGGCACGACTCCAACTCCATCATTAAGTTTGCTGACGACACAACAGTGGTAGGCCTGATCACTGACAACAACGAGACAGCCTATTGGGAAGAGGTCAGAGACCTGGCTGGGTGGTGCCAGAATAACAACCTATCCCTCAACGTAACCAAGACCAAGGAGATAATTGTGGCCTACAGGAAAAGGAGCACCGAGCACGTCCCCATTCTCATCGACGGGGCTGTAGTGGAGCAGGTTGAGAGCTTCAAATGATCCAAACACACCAAGACAGTCGTGAAGAGGGCACGACAAAGCCTATTCCCCCTCAGGAAACTAAAAAGATTTGGAATGGGTCCTGAGATCCTCAAAAGGTTCTACAGCTGCAACATCGAGAGCATCCTGATCAGTTACATCACTGCCTGGTACGGCAATTGCTCGGTCTCCGACCGCAAGGCACTTCAGAGGGAAGTGCGTACGGACCAGTACATTACTGGGGCAAAGTTGCCTGCCATCCAGGACCTCTACACCAGGCGGTGTCAGAGGAAGGCCCTGAAAATTGTCAAAGACCCCAGCCACCCCAGTCATAGACGCTACTACCTCATGGCAAGCGGTACCGGAGTGCCAAGTCTAGAACAAAAAGCCTTCTCAAACAGTTTTTACCCCCAAGCCATAATAAGACTCCTGAACAGGTAACCAAATGGTTATCTGGACTATTTGTATTGTGTGCACCCCCCCCCCCCCAACCCCTCTTTTACGCTGCTGCTACTCTCTGTTTATCTAATATGCATAATCACTTTAACTATACATTCATGTACATACTACCTCAATTGGCCCGACCAACTAGTGCTCCCACACATTGGCTAACCGGGCTATCTGCATTGTGTCCCACCACCTTCCAACCCCTATTTTTACGCTACTGCTACTCTCTGTTCATCATATATGCATAGTCACTTTAACCATACCTACATGTACATTCTACCTCAATAAGCCTGACTAACCTGTGTCTGTATATAGCCTTGCTACTCTTATTTTGTCTTTTTACTGTTGTTTTATTTCTTTACTTACACACACACACACACACACACACACACACTTTTTTTCTCCACACTATTGGTTAGAGCCTGTAAGTAAGCATTTCACTGCAAGGAATACCTGTTGTATTCAGCGCACGTGACAAATAAACTTGATTTGATTTGACTTTGACACCTACTCACTCAAGGGTTTGTCTTTATTTTTACTATTTTCTACATTGTAGAATAATAGTGAAGACATCAAAACTATGAAATAACACATATGGAATCATGTACAGTAATAACCAAAAAAGGGTTAAACAAATCAAAATATATTTATATTTGAGATTCTTCAAAGTAGCCACCCTTTGCCTTGATGACAGCTTTGCACACTTGGCATTCTCTCAACCAGCTTCACCTGGAGTTCCCACACATGCTGAGCACTTGTTGGCTGCTTTTCCTTCACTCTTCGGTCCAACTATCTCACTTGGGTTGAGGTCGGGTGAATGTGGAGTCCAGGTCATCTGATGCAGCACTTGATCACTCTCTTCTTGGTCAAATAGCCCTTACACAGCGTGGAGGTCTGTTGGGTCATCCTGTTGAATTACAAATGATAGTCCCACTAAATGCAAATGGGATGGTGTATTGTTGCAGAATGCTGTGGTAGCCATGATGGTTAAGTGTGCCTTGAATTCTAAATGAATCACCGACAGTGTCACCAGCAAAGCACCCCCACACCATCACACCTCCTCCTCAATGCTTCACAGAGGGAACCACACATGCAGAGATCATCAATTCACCTACTCTGCGTCTCACAAAGACGCGGAGGTTGGAACCAAAAATCTCACATTTGGACTCATCAGACCAAAGGACAGATATCCACCAGTCTAATGTCCATTGCTCATGTTCCTTGGCCCAAGCAAGTCTCTTCTTATTATTGGCGTCCTTTAGCAGTGGTTTCTGTGCAGCAATTTGACCAGGAAGGTCAGATTCACAGTCTCCTCTGAACAGTTGATGTTGAGATATGTCTGTTTGTAACGTTCGTCTAATAAATTAACGGACCAAGGTACGTAGAGTTCCACTACTATTTGAAGCTCCTTTGAAGAATCTCAAATATAAAATATATTTGGATTTGTTTAACACTTTTTTGTTTAGTACATGATTCCATATGCATTATTTAATAGTTTTGCTGTCTTTCACTATTATTCTACAATGTAAAAAATAGTAAAAATAAAGAAAAACCCTTGAATGAGTAGGTGTGTCAAACTTTTGACTGTTCCCCCTATGGGCATGACGCCTCTGGCTTAATTAAAGACAATGACATGCAGACGTGTGTTGGAAACAAAAGTGCAATTGTTGGGGTCTAGTTTAGGACTAGATGTACTGTATGTCCCCGGGTACAGAAAGCTAACAAGCACAAGTATGAAAATATATAATTAATTCAAAGTTAAGAATATTATATGCATTGCACATTGAATATTGAGTAGCAGAGGATTTATCAATATTTAAAAATGACTTAAAATAAACCACACAAAAAACATTGCAATGATAAATGGCATAAATTATGTCACTAGACATAATTGGCATATATTTTTTACAAATGTGTCTCTACAATTCTTCTAAATGCATATATAGGCCTAATATAGCATTACTATGAGAATTTCTTGAAATTAGAGGGAGTGAGAGAGAGGCCCTTCTCCAAATTTTGGCCAATATTATTTTATGATGACAATCCTGATCTTAGTGACACTTCATGACCCATATCTCAGGTTGTTGAACTGTAGGCAGTCAAAAGAACAGTATTCATACAGGGCCAAGACCTGCTACAATGTGACTATGCAGTGATATCACATCAGCGGGGCAACTCAGAACAGATTTTCCTGTCCTCAGTGAATATATTAGATCCAAGCAAGTTAGGAATTCATTTGACTAAGATTCTGCACTGACCAAGAATAACCCAGCACTTACAAAATGTTGCAATATGTATGTGTTCAGACTCAGGCCTCAACTTGCCTTTATCCAGGGCGTAATATCCTAATGAAGTCGATAGGTGTGTATCTATTGGATCAGAGGGCTCTTATTTTAAAACCTGGCACAACACTGTTGCCATACCCTTGGGCAAGCTACAGCACTTAACAGAAATAAAATAAAACTTCCAAGACCAAGGGCCCAATTTTGGTTTACAGTTCCTGTATGTGAGTCAGTCATGTAAAACCTGTACCAATCACATTGCCATTATTTAATGTTTTAAAACACACTAATTGAAGTAGTAAGGAGCCTAGACCACCAATCGACAAAATATGAGGCTACATATAACTTGTATAGGCCTAATCACAACAGTAATAGAAAACCTGGCCTAATTATCATTAAACTAGGCCTAGTTGTTTTATGTTTCATTCCATTTTCAGCCTTCATAATACGGGTTATAAGTAACTGGTTCAATATAGGTATAGGCTAGCCCTAATGTCCTCTCTCCAACAACATTTCCTCATATCTAAATATTTAAAATTATTCCTTAGCCCATTCCTCATAATTCATAACATATTTATGGCTCACGTATGCAGTAAAAGCCAAATAACTGAATAAATCTTAAAAACACCGTCACAAGCTAGGCATCGCAAAAATAAGGCTATCCTTCGGTTAGACACACGCATACTCGAATAAAACCATAGTCGACATCCATTAGGTACATTTTCAAGAGATTAGGCCTATGCATGGAGCATGTTTGGAGGCTTATTAAAACGAACAGTTCAGGAGGAGAAATCATTCGAGAGGCCTATTGATCGAGTATGAGCCTATGATTAGACGGGTAACATAGCAGCTATCTTGACTCTATAGGCTACGCTTTCATTTCAGATGTTTGTATACATCCAAACGAATCACTGTATGCTATTTTTTTTTTACCTTCCACAGTTGCAATGACAGACGCGGTCTTCCCCTCGTAGATGCGGTAAGATGTAGTTGTGAAAGCGATCCAGTAGTGCGTTCATGTCCATTAAACAGGCAATCGCCTGCAAATAACCATTCGAGTCAACTCACATGACAAGCACCATTTCCAACACAGCACCGTTATATGACCTGGCATTAGGCTACAGTCCATATAAGAGAAATCGAAAATACATTTGGAAACCTACTTTACAACCCTCGTTCTAAAATGTTCTTTAGATTGTTTATTTATGATAGCCATGGTATGTATGTAGGCTACTGTCTCAAGTCATCATTATTTTCAGTGATATCAAATGTGATCTGTATGCTATTTGTAATAGCTATAGCTACATTATTAGTCTATAGACTACATACGTTAAAAAAAAATTGTAGGCGTTTAACACACACGATGGGGGGCACAATAAAAAGCAAATATCTTACCATTACAACTGAAGCGCCAAGAATCATAAAAATCATGGTGGTTGTGATCATATGCATCAAAACTTCCAAACACGCCGCCGTTCTCTAGCCTTCTCTACCTGTCCCGGGATGAGACGGTCATTGAGGCGCCCTTACTGCACCGGACTCTCCGTCCCTCCAAACTTGCCAGATTACAGCGCAGTTAACCGGTGCAGGGGGTTGAGCTGGCCCGGTCTCCCTCTGTCCCCCTTTTGACACACGCACTCACGGTCTTCACAGTCTATGCTACTCCCCATCCAGTAATGCGTCGATTTGATGGCGCGGACCGGGTCGTGGATGGGTTTGCGTTCGGTGCCGCGTTTGCTGCCCCTGGAACGGCGAAAATAGGGTGCTGGTAGAGAGGGTGTCCTGGCCTGATTACTAATGCAATTATGTTATTTTCACGGCAGCCTACGTACCGATCTCATATTTAAAACATCGCAGCAAACAGGAGAACGGGTGAGCCGGTCGTCTCACGGGGATGTCCCTGGTTATTTCCCTTCCTCCAAGACAGCACTTCATTAGTTATTATAAATAAGATCCCCCTCCATCGATGGTAGCATTTAATTACTCCATTCAGATGTGTTCAATAATTGCGGTTGCGCTTTTTAGGCTACATCAGTCGTTGTCTTCTTACATGTAAATCGCTTGATAACATCGATGTCAAGCCGAATCGAGATGAAGATCCAGTCGGAACCGGAACAACCCTACCCTCAGCCCAGTAAAGATCAGGCAACGGCAGCTGCATCAACGCCCGGGGCCAGACACGCATGATTATCCCACCTCGTCTTAGCCATCGAGTCAGGAGCATCCACCATCCCTTTTCGTGTGTGGTGTGTGTGTGTGTGAGAGAGAGAGAGAGAGAGAGAGAGAGAGAGAGAGAGCGGGGGGGGGGGGGGGGGGGTTCTGTGTCATTTCTCTGTGAAACACTCAGAGACATTCAAGCAAATCAGTCCAAGAATATGCGCTATGGTTTAACATATATATTTCACCCGCTTTACTGATCACCCCCTCCCCTTCTTCATACCGGTCTCTCGCTCAATAGTCTCTCCCCCCTCGACGTTGCAGTTCATTTTCGGATTCTGTGCCATTTCGCTTTGCTGAATTCCTGATTGCGGCCAACTTCTCATTGGCTGGCACTGTGTGATACAAGATTGCACCTTATGCGCTTTTTGTACCAGCCTTTAAAAAACGACGGCTTTTTTTTAATTTACCCGCATTACAACGGGTAAATAAATGAAGGTTGGGTTTTGATTGGTGATGTCCATTTGCCCACTAAGGGGGTGAACGACTGCGGTCATTGCTCTCTATCCAATATCACAAAAAGTGAGACAGACCTACCCAGTAGCTCCAACTGTTTACATAAGACAACACGTTGCACATTTTTTTACTGGATAAAAATGGCACCAAACACCTTAGTTAGATGTGAAACGGAACAACTCAAATATACTCGAAATTAATTACAGATTTCTTAAATGATCTTTGATTCATTTCGGAGATTTTGAGGAAATGAAATAGGCTTCAACTTCTCATGGGGGACAAATATCATTAACCAAACCAGGAATCGGTCAAGATACACACCTTGAATCTCGTTTTTCTACTGAGCAACATAAAAACACGTGTCAATCGGCATGTTCTGTGGATCTTCAAGGCAAAAACGCGAACTTCTAGCAACACAAAGATTGCAAGTTCGAATCTCATCTCAAACCATGTTTCCATCGACAGTTTTGATGTGAGTAAAGTCATACTGTAAATGCCAATTTATAATTTGTTCTTTTGACATGGTGGGATCTTTGTGTGTTGGTCAAATTAATTATACAACAAATGGTGGTGGAAACACCTTTATGCATAAACACTGATATAACCATCAAAAGTCTTGGAAAAACGTGTCAATAATCAACTGACTGGCTTTCTTGATGTCTATAGTATTGTCTCAGGTATGCAATCTGGTTTCCGCTCAGGTTATGGATGTGTCACTGCAACCTTAAAGGTTCTCAATGATGTCACCATTGCCCTTGATTCTAAGCAATATTGTGCTGCTATTATTATTGACTTGACCAAAGCTTTTGATACGGTAGACCATTCCATTCTTGTGGGCCGGCGAAGGAGTATTAGTGTCTCTGAGGGGTCTTTGGCCAAGTTTGCTAACTACCTCTCTCAAAGAGTGCAGTGGATAAAGTCAGAAAATCTGCTGTCCCGGCCACTGCCTGTCACCAAGGGAGTACCCCAAGGCTCAATTCTAGGCCCACGCTCTTCTCAATTTACATCAACAACATAGCTCAGGCAGTAGGAAGCTCTCTCATCCATTTATATGCAGATGATACAGTCTTATACTCAGCTGGCCCCTCCTCAGATTTTGTGTTAAATGCTCTACAAGCTTTCTTAGTGTCCAACAAGCTTTCTCTACCCTTAACCTTAACCAACAAGCTTTCTCTACCCTCTACCCTTAACAGCAGATATAGCCTGCAGAGGTCTGTTATACTATCCAGGTCTGTGCCCAAACAATTCGAGCTTCTGCTTTAAAAAAAAAACAAGTCTCTCACCGTTGCCGCTTGTTATAGACCCCCCTCGGCCCCCAGTTGTGCCCTGGACACCATATGTGAATTGATCACTCCCCATCTACCTTCAGAGTTCGTACTGTTAGGTGACCTAAACTGGGAAATAGCCGTCCTACAATCTAAGTTAGATGCCCTCAATCTCACACAAATCATCAAGGAACCTACCAGGTACAACCCTAAATCCGTAACCATGGGCACCCTCTTTGATATCATCCTGACCAACCTGCCCTCTAAATACACCTCTGCTGTCTTCAACCAGGATCTCAGCGATCAGTGCCTGCGTGCGTACTGGGTCCGCGTTCAAACGACCACCCCTCATCACTGTCAAACGCTCGCTAAAACACTTCAGCGAGCAGGCCAAGAACCAATATACTCAGTCAGTTAGGAAAGCTGGGAAAGTTAGGAAAGCTGAGGCTAGCCTTTTTAAACAGAAATTTGCTTCCAGGAGCTCTAATTCCAAACCGTTTTGGGACACTGAAGAGGGGAACCCCTCTAGACCCAAACTGTTATAGACCTATATCCATCCTGCCCTGCCTTTCTAAAATCTTTGAAAGCCAAGTTAACAAACAGATCACCGACCATTTCGAATCCCACCGTACCTTCTCCACTATGCAATCTGGATTCAGAGCTGGTCATGGGTGCACCTCAGCCATGCTCAAGGTCCTAAAGGATATCATAACCGCCATCGATAAAAGACAGTACTGTGCAGCCTTCTTCATCGACCTGGCCAAGGCTTTCGACTCTGTCAATCACCGCATTGTTATCGGCAGAACTCAATAGCCTTGTCTTCGCAAATGACTGCCTCACCTGGTTGTCTGGACCTCTGGCAGTCTCTATGGGGGTGCCACAGGGTTCAAATCTTGGGCCGACTCTTTTCTCTGTATACATCAATGATGTCGCTCTTGCTGCTGGTGATTCCCTGATCCACCTCTAAGCAGACGACACCATTATGTGTACATCTGGCCCTTCTTTGGACACTGTGCTAACAAACCTCCAAACGAGCTTCAACACCATACAACACTCCTTCCGTGGCCTCCAACTACTTTTAAATGCTAGTAAAACTAAGTGCATGCTCTTCAACCGATTTTTGCCCGCACCCTCCCGCCCAACTAGCATCACTACTCTGGACAGTTCTGACCTAGAATATGTGGACAACTAAAAATACCTAGGTGTCTGGTTAGACTGTAAACTCTCCTTCCAGACTCACATTAAGCATCTCCAATCCAAAATTAAATCTAGAATTGGCTTCCTATTTCGCAACAAAGCCTCCTTCACTCATGCCATCAAACATACCCTCGTAAAACTGACTGTCCTACTGATCTTTGACTTCAACTATGTCATTTACAAAATACCCCCAACACTCTACTCAGCAAACTGGATGTAGTCTATCACAGTGCCATCCATTTTGTCACCAAAGCCCCATATACTACCCACCACTGCGACCTGTATGCTCTTGTTGGCTGGCCCACACAACATATCCGTTGCCAAACCCACTGGCTCCAGGTCATCTATAAGTCTTTGCTAGGTAAAGCCCCGCCTTATCTCAGCTCACTGGTCACCATAGCAACACCCACCCATAGCACGCGCTCCAGCTTTGCGTTCCTAGGAAACTATGCAGTATTTTGTTTTTTTACGTGTTATTTCTTACATTGGTACTCCAGGTAATCTTAGGTTTCATTACATACAGTCGGGAGGAACTACTGAATATAAGAGCAATGTCAACTCACCATCATTACGACCAGGAATATGACTCTCCCGAAGCGGATCCTGTGTTTTGCCTTCCACCCAGGACAATGGATCGGATCCCAACCGGTGTCCCTAAACAACAACGCCGTAAAAGGGGCAAACAAGGCGGTCTTCTGGTCAGGCTCCGGAGACAGGCACATCGCGCATCACTCCCTAGCATATTACTCGCCAATGTCCAGTCTCTTGACAACAAGGTTGACGAAATCCGAGCACGGGTAGCATTCCAGAGAGACATCAGAGACTGTAACGTTCTTTGTTTCACGGAAACATGGCTCACTCGAGAGACGCTAGCGGAGTCGGTGCAGCCAGCTGGTTTCTTCACTCATTGTGCCGACAGAAACAAGCATCTTTCTGGTAAGAAGAGGGGCGGGGGGTTATGCCTTATGATTAATGAGACGTGGTGTGATCATAACAACATACAGGAACTCAAGTCCTTCTGTTCACCTGACTTACAATTCCTCACAATCAAATGGCGACCGCATTATCTACCAAGGGAATTCTCTTCGATTATAATCACAGCCGTATATATTCCCCCCCAAGCAGACACATCGATGGCCCTGAACTAACTTTATTTGACTCTATGTAAACTGGAAACCACATATCCTGAGGCTGCATTCATTGTAGCTGGGGATTTTAACAAGGCTAATCTGAAAACAAGCCTCCCTAAATTCTATCAGCGTATCGATTGCGCAACCAGGGCTGGTAAAACCCTGGATCATTGTTATTCTAACTTCCGCGACAAATATAAGACCCTCCCCCACCCTTCTTTCGGAAAAGCTGACCACGACTCCATTTCGTTGCTTCCAGCCTACAGACAGAGACTAAAACAAGAAGCACCCATGCTCAGGTCTGTTCAACGCTGGTCCGACCAATTTGATTCCACGCTTCAAAACTGCTTCGATCACGTGGATTGGGATATGTTCCGCATTGCGTCCAACAACAACATTGACGAATACGCTGATTCGATGAGCGAGTTCATTAGAAAGTGCATTGACGATGTCGTACCCACCCACGATTAAAACATTCCCAAACCAGAAACCGTGGATTGATGGCAGCATTCGCGCGAAACTGAAAGCATGAACCACTGCTTTTAACCAGGGCAAGGTGACCGGAAACATGACCTAATACAAACAGTGTAGCTATTCCCTCCGCAAGGCAAAAAAACAAGCTAAGAGTACATAACTATAGAGAACATACAAAAATGCTATAGTAATAACAGATTTAAGTTTACACACTTCCAGAAATGTAATACATGATGGATTATTAGCTTCCCTACAGAAAATACACTAACCTTCACACATCTAGATGGCCAGACAGGGTAGGTGTGGAGCCAGAGACAGAAGTGGGGTCAAACTGTAGACCCCAGTTCCTACATTTGAGTAAAACATTTATTTTATCAAACAAAACTATGCTACATTTAATCTCTGGGACCCTCAGGATGACAAATCAGAGCAAGATTACTGAATGTCAGTACATTATTTACCTTCAGAGGTTAATCAAATCAAATTTTATTTGTCATGTGCGCCGAATACAACAGGTGTAGGTAGACCTTACAGTGAAATGCTTACTTACAGGCTCTAACCAATAGTGCGAAAAAAAAGGTGTGTATGTGTGTAGGTAGGTAAGTAAAGAACTAAAACAACAGTAAAAAGACATTTGAAAATAAGAGTAGCAATGCTATATACAGACACCGGTTAGTCAGGCTTATTGAGGTAGAATGTACATGTAGGTATGGTTAAAGTGACTATGCATATATGATGAACAGAGAGTAGCAGTAGCGTAAAAATAGGGGTTGGCGGGTGGTGGGACACAATGCAGATAGCCCGGTTAGCCAAAGTGTGGGAGCACTGGTTGGTCGGGCCAATTGAGGTAGTATGTACATGAACTTATAGTTAAAGTGACTATGCATATAAGTTAAACAGAGAGTAGCAGCAGTGTAAAAGAGGGGTTGGACAAAGACTATCTGCACCCTATGCAGATAGTCCGGGTAACCATTTGGTTACCTGTTCAGGAGTCTTATGGCTTGGGGGTGAAAACTTTTGAGAAGCCTTTTTGTCCTAGACTTGGCACTCCGGTACCGCTTGCCATGCGGTAGTAGCAGAACAGTCTATGACGGGGGTGGCTGGGGTCTTTGACAATTTTCAGAGCCTTCCTCTGGCACCGCCTAGTGTGGAGATCCTGGATGGCAGGCAGCTTTGCCCCAGTGATGTACTGTGCCCTACGCACTACCCTCTGAAGTGCCTTGCGGTCGGAGGCCGAGCAATTGCTGTACCAGTCAGTGATGCAACCGGTCAGGATGCTCTCGATATTGCAGCTGTAGAACCTTTGTATCAAACCAGTTGCTGTGATAAATGCTCTCGATATTGCAGCTGTAGAACCTTTGTATCAAACCAGTTGCTGTGATAAATGTGTTTTGTCATTGTGCACTATCCTCAAGCAAAGGATATTTTTTAGCTACTGTAATAGCTACTGTAAATTGGACAATGCAGTTAGATTAACAAGAATTTAAGCTTTCTGCACATATAAAACATGTCTGTGTAACGCTTGTCTGATGAAGAAGGAGTGGACCAACACGCGGTAAGTGTTCAAGATTTATTTTCCAAACACTTGAATAAAATAACAAAGAGCAAAACGACATCGAACAGTTCTGTCAGGTGCAGAAACACAAAACAGAAAATAACTACCCACAAAACACAGGTGGGAAAAAGCTGCCTAAGTATGACAACGATAAGACAGCTGCCTCTGATTGAGAACCACACCCCGCCAAACACAAAGAAATAGAAAACATAGAAATAAAGAAACTAGAATACCCACCCTAGTCACACCCTGGCCTAACCAAAATAGAGAATAAAAGCCTCTCTTTGGCCAGTGCGTGACACTATGTCCCGGAAAGTTGGCTGATGTTTACTTCATTCTTGTCACATTATCACATATTGAGCAACAGCTGTCCCGGTTTAGGGACACCAATCCCGCAGAGGTTAACTAGTTCAGTACCATGGAAAGCACCACATCCAACGGATTTCTCCCTCTTTCTCTCTTTGCTTTTTGTGTTGGACCAACTTTCCTGTTCGAAAATGTGTCTTTGAATAGATTGACTTTGCTGAATAATAAATAGTGGCCTATGTACTTAAGAAGAACAACACAATCTAACACTTTTCCTCAATGATATGTATCTGTTCATCCCCTATTCATTCAACTAACTCCCTGCTTTTCGCACTATCCTCTGCTAGGAGCCTGTGAGCCTCCTTCACACGGTCCAGGATCCAATGTCAGTCAACCCATTGACCCACCCTGCAAAGTGTATTGAGACTTTATGAAATGGACTTTAAATAAATTGTGACTTGACTTAAGTCAACTTAACTAATGATTGTACTTGTGTCTTCTTCGGTAATGTACACTATTTGCTGAGATGAGGGTTTTAAATGAACCATTTAAAAAAAATGGTGAATGACTTCACCTTAATTTAACCAGGTAGGCCAGTTGAGAACAAGTTCTCATTTACAACTGTGACCTGGCCAAGATAAAGCAAAGCAGTGCAACAAAAACAACAACACAGAGTTACAGTCAATAACACAATAGAAAAATGGAAAAATCTATGTACAGTGTGTGCAAATGTAGAAGAGTAGTCGAGGTAGACAATAAATAGGCCATAGAGGCAAAATAATTACAATTTAGCAGTAATACTGGGGTAATAGATGTGCAGATGATGATGTGCAAGTAGAGATACCAGGGTGCCAAAGAGCAAGAGGATAAATAATAATATGGGGATGAGGTAGTCGGGTGTGCTATTTACAGATTGGCTGTGTACTGGTACAGTGATCGGCAAGCTACTCAGACAGCTGATGCTTAAAGTTAGAGAGGGAGACATAAGACTCCAGCTTCAGTGATTATTGCAATTCATTCCAGTCATTGGCAGCAGAGAACTGGAAGGAAAGGTAGTGTTGGCTTTGGGGATGACCAGTGCAATATACCTGCTGGAGCGCCTGCTACGGGTGAGTGTTGTTATGGTGACCAGTGACCTGAGATAAGGCAGGGCTTTACCTAGCAAAGACTTATAGATGACCTGGAGCCAGTGGATTTGGCAATGGATATGTAGTGAGGGCCAGCCAACGAGAGCATACAGGTCGCAGCGGTGGGTAGTATATGGGGCTTTCGTGACAAAACGGATGGCACTGTGATAGACTACATCCAGTTCGCTGAGTAGAGTGCTGGGGGTATTTTGTAAATGACATCTCGAAGTCAAAGATCGGTAGGATAGTCAGTTTTAGGAGGGTATGTGTTACGGATACAGGTATCCTGTGTTCTTTTCTCTCCTTCTCCCCTCACAGGTGAAAATCATCACTCCCCAATCAGTCACCAATCCAATCATCAATCAGAAGACACACCTCCTCCTGTTTCCTACCCTATCACAGTTCCTTCTCCATGGTTTAAAAACCCCATCAGTTGTTTGCTCTAGAGCTCAATCTCTCTGTAAATGCCATGTCTGTAGGTCTCTGTGTTTCACTCTCTCTTTGTGTATTAACCTCTCTTTTGTTTGAGCACCTCCATAGCACTTTGTCCTCACCTGTGAGTATTGTTTTTGGTTATGGTGTTTGTGTTTGATTGCTAGTGGGAAAAGGGGAAAACAAGACAAGTCGCCCATGGGCATACACTACCCGTAGGTAGACTTTGTTAAATACACTAGTTAGAACTGGGCGGACCACCCACTGTATTTTTGGTTAGTTAGTTAGCTGTTGTTAAAGTAGGCTAGTCTAGCTTAGTTTTTTTTTGAATACTTATTGTTTCTTTCCTTGGGTCCAGCTCAGCCCCTTTTCCTGCTCACCCCATTACCGTGTGTTTATTAATAAACCCTGAGTTTGACGGTAGATTTCAGTAGTCGTGGTTATTTCGTTCTCACTTTTACTTTGTCACAATTATAATTTGCATGAGTTATGTTACGGGTCTCATTACCATCCCCCCCTAGACTGTCGGGCCAAAAGGGATTCGTAACAGTATGTTAGACAGCAAGAGTGAAGAAGGCTTTGTTGCGAAATAGGAAGCCAATTCTAGATTTAATTTTGGATTGGAGATGCTTAATGTGAGTCTGGAAGGAGAGTTTACGGTCTAACCAGGCACCTAGGTATTTGTAGTTGTCCACATACTCTAGGTCAGAACTGTCCAGAGTAGTGATGCTAGTTGGGCGGGAAGGTGCAGGCAGCAATCGGCTGAAGAGCTTGCACTTAGTTTTACTAGCTTTTAAAAGCAGTTGGAGGCCACAGAAGGAGTGTTGTATGACGTTGAAGCTCATTTGGAGGTTTGGTGTCGCACAGAATGGTGTCGTATGCGTAGAGGTGGATCAGAGAATCACCAGCAGCAAGAGCGACATCATTGCTATAAACAGAGAAAAGAGTCGGCCTGAGATTTGAACCCTGTGGCACCCCCATAGAGACTGCCAGAGGTCCGGGCAACAGGCCCTCCGATTTGACACACTGAACTCTATCTGAGAAATAGTTGGTGAACCAGGCGAGGCAGTCATTTGAGAAGCCAAGGCTATTGAGTCTGTCGATTTAGAATGCGGTGATTGACAGGATGCCTGGTTTGAGAGAGTCGAAAGCCTTGGCCAGGTCGATGAAGACGGCTGCACAGTACTTATTTTTATCGATGGCGGTTATGATATCGTTTAGGACCTTGAGCGTGGCTGAGGTGCACCCATGACCAGCTCGGAATCCAGATTGCCTGGAAGGTACGGTGGGATTCGACATGGTCGGTGATCTGATTGTTAACTTGGCTTTCGAAGATTTTAGAAAGGCAGGGCAGGATGGATATAGGTCTATAACAGTTTGGGTCTAGAGTGTCTCCCCCTTTGAAGAGGTGGATGAACGCGGCAGCTTTCCAAACTTTGGGGATCTCAGACAATACGAAAGAGGTTGAATAGGCTAGTAATAGGGGTTGCAACATTTTCGGCAGATCATTTTAGAAAGAGAGGGTCCAGATTGTCTAGCCCAGCAGATTTGTAGGGATCCAGATTTTGCAGCTCCTTCAGAACATCAGCTGTCTGGATTTGGGTGAAGGAGAAGCGGGGGGGCTTGGGCAAGTTGCTGCAGGGGGTGCTTAGATGTTGGCCAGGGTAGGGGTAGCCAGCTGGAAAGTATGGCCAGCCGTTGGAAAAATGCTTATTGAAATTATCGATTATCGTAGATTTATCAGTGGTGACAGTGTTTCCTATCCCCAGTGCAGTGGGCAGCTGGGAGGAGGTGCTCTTATTCTCCATGGACTTTAGTGTCCCAAAACTGTTTGGGACAAAGCAGTGAGTGCTCCAGGATCAAAAAATGAGGATCAAAAAATGAGTGCTCCAGGATGCAAATTTCTGTTTGAAAAAGCTACCCTTAGCTTTCCTAACTGAGTATATTGGGTCTTGACTTCCCTGAAAAGTTGCATATCGCAGGGGCTATCCGATGCTAATGCAGAACACCACAGGATGTTTTAGTGCTGGTCAAGGGCAGTCAAGTCTTGGGGCATGCTTATTTAAGATGAAGAGGAAAGTACTTTTGAAGAGCAACCAGGCATCCTCTACTGACGGGATGAGGTCAATATCCTTCCAGGATACCCGGCCCGGGTAGGCCAATTAGAAAGGTCTGCTCGCTGAAGTGTTTTAGGGAACGTGATGAGGGGTGGTCGTTTGACCGCGAACCCATTACGCACGAAGGAAATGAGGCAGTGATCGATGAGGTCCTGATTGAAGACAGCAGAGGTGTATTTAGAGGGCAGGTTGGTCAGGATGATATCTAAGAGGGTGCCCATGGTTACGGATTTAGGGTTGTACCTGGTAGGTTCCTTGATAATTTGTGTGAAATTGAGGGCATATAGCTTAGATTGTAGGATGGCCGGGGTGTTAAGCATGTCCCAGTTTAGGTCACCTAACAGTACGAACTCTGAAGATAAATGGGGGGGACGATAAATTCATATATGGTGTCCAGGGCACAGCTGGGGGCTGAAGAGGGTCTATAACAGGCGGCAATGGTGAGAGAATTGTTTCTGGAAAGGTGGAATTTTAAAAGTAGAAGCTCGAATTGTTTGGGAACACACCTGGATAGTATGACAGAACTCTGCAGGCTATCTCTGCAGTAAATTGCAACTCCGCTCCCTTTGGCAGTTCTATCTTGATGGAAAATGTTACAGTTAGGGATGGAAATTTCAAGATTTCAAGATTTTCCTAAGACAGGATTCAGACACGGCTAGGACATCCGGGTTGGCGGAGTGTGCTAAAGCAGTGAATAAAACAAACTTTGGGAGGAGGCTTCTAATGTTAACATGCATGAAACCAAGGCTTTAACGGTTACAGAAGTCAACAAATGAGAGCGCCTGGGGAATGGGAGTGATGCTAGGGGCTGCAGGGCCTGGGTTAACCTCTACATCACCAGAGGAACAGAGGAGGAGTAGGATAAGAGTATGGCTATAGGCTAAAAGAACTGGTCGTCTCGTGCGTTCAGAACAGAGAGCGAAAGGAGCAGATTTCTGGGTGCGGAAGAATAGATTCAAGGCATAATGCACAGACAAGGGTATGGTAGGATGTGAGTACAGTGGACGTAAACCTAGGCATTGAGTGATGATGAGAGGTTTTGTCTCTAGAGGCACCATTTAAGCTAGCTAAGGCATATTGAGCAGGGCTGGAGGCTCTACAATTAAATAAGACAAAAATCACTAACCAAAACAGCAGTAGACAAGGCATATTGACATTAGGGAGAGGCATGTGTAGCCAAGTGATCATATGGTCCAGTGAGTAGCTAGGCGAGCTGGAGGCACGGCGATTCAGACAACTAGCAGACCGGGGCTAGCAGGCTAGCAGATGGGCCTCAGGGACGTCGCAACGGACGAGCCTGTTGAAACCCCCTCGGACGGTTACGTCGGCAGACCAGTCGTGATGGATGAGGCTTCGTGTCGGCAGCAAAGGGTCCAGGCCAATTGGCAAAAGAGGTATTGAAGCCCAGGAATTGTCTGATGGATTTCTTCAGCTAGCCGGGAGATGGGCCTAGCTCCAGGCTAACTGGTGCTTTCTTCGGGACAGAGACGTTAGCCAGGAGTAGCCTCTTGGATAGCAGCTAGCTAGCTGAGATGATCCGGAGTAAAGGTTCAGAGCTTGCGGTAGGATTCCAGAGATGTGGTAGAGAAAAAGCAGCCCGATATGCTCTGGGTTGATATCGCGCTGTGCAGACTGGCAGGAATTGACCGGGCTGAGGCTGGCACATGTCTGAGTTAATGGTGATGACTGCTAGCAGTGGCTAACTGACTACTAGCTAGTAACAATGAACTGTATAGGCTACACATAGTAAAAGGGGCATCATGTTAACCTTGTTGATCCTTACCTTCTCATATAGGGCTACGGTAATGAGTAGAGCAGGTATAGTACATCCCTTTACACTTTAAACAAAGCAGATAGCTACTTTATGTACAAGATGTCAATGCATAAACAAATACACAAGAAAATACATTCCTAGCTTGTAAACCAGAACACATCGTTTTAGTTTCTAATGCCAATCTCTAATACACCTAATACACCTGGGAAGGTTATTGTTATATAGACCGTCTTCTTTCATTCCAATGCCTGCTGATGCACTTTTTGGTCCAGAGGCTACATCTGTGACAATGTCTGATGGTATTCTCCA
The DNA here is from genome assembly GCF_002021735.2 of Oncorhynchus kisutch. Classification (NCBI taxonomy): domain Eukaryota; kingdom Metazoa; phylum Chordata; class Actinopteri; order Salmoniformes; family Salmonidae; genus Oncorhynchus; species Oncorhynchus kisutch. The sequence goes on along the minus strand of NC_034190.2, from coordinate 61,918,435 downwards.
CAGCAAACACTCTCTGTCCTCCTCAACCCACTCCTCCTCCACAAGACTCGTTCCAACTGCAATCTGTCATAAGGAGGAGAGGACTGGAAATTAGGGCCTGCATTGTGGGGCATCAAAATATAAGACATTTTCACTTTATCCTGAGTCATACACTGTAACACACAAATTTCTGACATTAACATGATTCAGAGCTTGTTCGTTTGATGACTGTTGACCGTCATGTACCAACCAAATTTTCATATCTCAGTTGGTAGATATGCAAAGTTGTTTTATAGCACAGAAAGCTTGATCTGAACTTAACCACAACTTTAATAAGTAGGCCTAGCCTACACAATGACCAAAGATATGTAACTGTTGTAAAGATGATTGCCAAGGGGTTGTCTTTCCCTGTTATTGTGCCCCACTCTATCCCCAATTTCTCTACATCAACATTAGCTAAACCATTCTTGCTTAGTGAAAATCAAGTAATTCATATTTATCAACACAGTTGAAGTAGGGGTTTTATTGTTAGCTGAACGTTTTACGAACAGGTCATTTTCAATAAAATGTCACAAAAAGGTGTAGTGGTCGATTTCTCTGTTGTGAAACAAGGAGACCCATAGCTTTTCTAAAACCATTGACAACTGCGTGCTGTTTTCAAGGGATTGTCAAATACATGTTAACTATTTGGTTGTAATATCATCACCTCCTGAAGAGCATAGTCAGACCTACACATTTCTGATTATTCCATGCAAAACAATTGCACACATTTAGCTCTATCATCAGTTATACAACATCAATTGATCATGTTATTTCAGACATGTAGGGTAGCCTCATGATATCTCTTAATATAGGCCACCATTAATTGGATATTTGAGTGATATTTAATACAAGTGAACTATACCTGACAACTATGAGTGGTTTAGGTTCATTTCACATATTTTGTGGGCTCTGCCCATCAAACAGCAGAAGGGCCATTTACCGTGGTACATAGCCGCGGGAAGTAGGGGTGCTGAGGGTGCTACAGCACCCCCTGAAAATCATAATTTAAAACGTATATTAATATAAAGATATATATTTTTCTCACAAAAGTAGTGCACTGGGCCTTTACTAGTATCAGCGGACCAATAAAGACATTTGCAGGATTCAGTAGTTGGAACTGTACGAGTTGTGGCCCTGTCCCTTTCTCTGCTATTGTCATTCTAATAGAATTCAGAAATAACAAACCCCAATCCTCAAAGGTGCAAAGTGATGGACAAAGACACAAAACATCCACATCAAATTAAATAATTTCTTGATCAAATAACATGGAAAATATTACTATAACATCCTTACAAACCACTTAATGTACATTACTGTATTGTACATAGGCTGGTCATCTAGGTTTGGTACCTGTAGACCTGAGTACGTTGAGACATCAAGTGGATTGTGATGATATGTGGCTCAGTTGGTAGAGCATGGTGCTTGCAACACTGGGGTTATGGGTTTGATTCCCATGGGAGACCAGTACTAAAATGTAGGCCTTACTACTGTAAATTGCTCTTGATAAGAGCACCTACTAATATGTAAAATAATTGAATAGACCGTTTCAGTTAACACATAGAAATAAGTTTCAATTGCTAAATATTTAAAGGAAGTGGAAAACATATCAAGCAAATATTTTTTATATTCCACAAATATTATCAGATTAACTGTTTAGTACAAATAATTATCAGACTCAAATTACAAATGCTGGTAAATACTCAAATACATTTAGTAAAAAACATTTTCACAAAAGTAGTTGTTTTAACAGACCAATATTGACATCTTCAGTGCGGGCATTTTCTATTATGCATCATTGATGTTTACTCATCATGAAAAGCATGCAATTACTTGCAGTATAACTCTGATGATACAGCTAAATGTGCGCAATTGTTTTGCATTGAATAATCGGACATTTGTCGTTGCTGATTATGCTCAATAGGTGACGATATTAAAACCAAATAGTTATAACATGTATTTAACAATCCCTAGAAAACGGCAAGTAGTTTGTCAATGGTTTTAGTGGAGCTGGGGGTCTACTTGCAGCCAAATCAAACGTATTGTGACGTTTTATTGAAAACGACCTGTTGATCTGATTTGATGCACTCACACTTCCGTACTCGGAGATGGTGGCGCTGAACACCAATTGTAAACAAGCTCATGAGTCAGATCTTATTTAGGTAAAAATAACGTATTACAGGACGTTCGTTGAGTATCATCGGGTGTTCTCTGTGGAATGTGAGTAACTTGTTGTTTTCTGATGGCTTGACATGTATTCACTGTTGTGGTTAACTCGAAATCAGCGAGAACGAGACTGGAGCTAGCCAACTGGCTAACAAACCTATCCAGTAGTATTAGCAGCTAACGTTTGCAAACTAGTTACCTAGCTAAAAAGTCGGCTAACCTAGCTTTCTTGCAGTCATATCCAGCTGACATAACAGTTGCTCGTAAGCTAGCTAGTTGCCGATCAGCGAATGCAATTAGCTATATCTAGCTACGGCAACGCGTCAACTGGCCAGTCCACTAACGTTAGGCTGAACACATGAAATTTTTAACACCGCTTTTTTATTGATAACTTGTTCATTACATCCGCCGTGCAGCCCAGTTTCACAATATTACCATATGTCCCAGCTGCTTGAAGTAATCACGAAAAAACAGGCCTTATTTTGGTGCATTTTTCACCCTGCCAGCTTCTATTAGTTCTATTGAACACCGTGGCACCAGTTCGCCTCCTGAACGTTCTATTCAATTAATTTGCTATGGCCTCGCGCTAGTGTTCCAGTTTAGCCAACGTTCTTTTGACGTTTTTTCAGCCTTGGGTGAATTTAGACTCGTTCTATTGTCCAGCCTACTGACGCAGCCGTAGGCTCGCTCAAGCTTGTCGAAATCAACCCGTCACAGAATTAGGCATTAGAATATAATATATACTAATATAATTAGTAGTTTAATAGGATCTCTATGCCCTGTCAGCTGTTGCTGTTATCCAGGATGCCAGGTCTACCAGCTAGCTAGCATGACAGGTCCTTGATCATGACTCTCTCCATTACATTACACATACTTTTGGTCATGTAGTGTATGTGGGCACCTGCTCCTCAAACCTCTCATTCCAAAATCATGGGCATTAATATGGAGTTGGTCTCCTTTTGATGCTGTAACAGCCTCCACTCTCCTGGGAAGGCTTTCAAATAGTTTTGCAACATTGCTGAGGGGACTTGCTTCCATCAGCCACAAGAGCATTAGTGGGGTCAGGCACTGATGTTGGGCGATTAGGCCTGGCTCGGAGTTGGTGTTCCAATTCATCCCAAAGGTGTTTGATGGGGTTGAGGTCAGGTCTCTGTGCATGCCAGTCAAGTGTTTCGGCACAGATCTCTGACAAACCTTTTTTGTATGGACCTCGCTTTGTGCAAGGGGGCATTGTCATGCGGAAACAGGAAAGGGCCTTCCCCAAACTGATGCCACAAAGTTGGAAGCACAGAATTGTCTAGAATGTCATTGTATGCTGTAGCGTTAAGATTTCCCTTCATTGAAACTGAGGGGCCTAGCCCGAACCATGAAAAACCACTCCAGACCATTATTCCTCCTCCACCACCAAACTTTACAGTTGGCATAATGCCTTGAGCCAGATTCGTCTGTCAGACTGCCAGATGTTGAACCGTAAATCGTCACTCCAGAGAACGCGTTTCGACTGCTTCAGAGACCAATGTTAGCAAGATTTACACCACTCCAGCCGACGCTTGGCCTTACACATGGTGATCTTAAGCTTGTGTGCAGCTGCTCGGCCACGGCAACCCATTTCATGAAGCTCCCAGCAAACAGTTCTTGTGCTGACGTTGCTTCCAGAGGCAGTTCTGTGAGCTTGTGTGGCTTCCCACTTCGCAGCTGAGCCATTGTTGCTCCTAGATGTTTCCACTTCACAATAACAGCACTTACAGTTGACCTGAGCAGCTCTAGGAGGGGAGAAATTTGACGTACTGACTTGTTGGAAACGTGGCATCGTATGATGGTGCCACTTTGAAAGTCACTCAGCTCTTCAGTAAGGCCATTCTACTGCCAATGTTTGTCTATGGAGATTGCATGGCGGTATGCTCTATTTTTATACACCTGTGAGCAACAGGTGTGTCTGAAATAGTTGAATATGCTAATTTCAAGGGGTGTCCACATACTTTTGTATATATAGTGTAAGTCATTTTGATGAAGGTGTCTTCTCTATGGAGTAGTTTTGTTAACCGCCCAACGCATCGCTTGCGGTATGGTTTTGGAAGCATAAGAATCTTATCTTTTTAGATGGGGAACTGATTGCCCCCCATCTATCTTCAGAGTTCGTGCTGCTAGGCGACCTAAACTGGAACATGCTTAACACCCCAGCCATCCTACAATCTAAACTTGATGCCCTCAATCTCACACAAATAATCAATGAACCTACCAGGTACCTCCCCAAAACCTTAAACACGGGCACCCTCATAGATATCATCCTAACCAACTTCCCCTCTAAATACACCTCTGCTGTCTTCAACCAAGATCTCAGCGATCACTGCCTCATTGCCTGCATCCGTAATGGGTCAGCGGTCAAACGACCTCCACTCATCACTGTAAAACGCTCCCTGAAACACTTCTGCGAGCAGGCCTTTCTAATCGACCTGGCCGGGGTATCCTGGAAGGATATTGATCTCATCCCGTCAGTAGAGGATGCCTGGATATTTTTTAAAAATGCCTTCCTAACCATCTTAAATAAACATGCCCCATTCAAGAAATTTAGAACCAGGAACAGATATAGCCCTTGGTTCTCCCCAGACCTGACTGCCCTTAACCAACACAAAAACATCCTATGGCGTTCTGCATTAGCATCGAACAGCCCCCGTGATATGCAGCTGTTCAGGGAAGCTAGAAATCATTATACACAGGCAGTTAGAAAAGCCAAGGCTAGCTTTTTCAAGCAGAAATTTGCTTCCTGCAACACTAACTCAAAAAAGTTCTGGGACACTGTAAAGTCCATGGAGAATAAGAACACCTCCTCCCAGCTGCCCACTGCACTGAAGATAGGAAACACTGTCACCACTGATAAATCCACCATAATTGAGAATTTCAATAAGCATTTTTGTACGGCTGGCCATGCTTTCCACCTGGCTACTCCTACCCCGGACAACAGCACTGCACCCCCAACAGCAACTCGCCCAAGCCTTCCCCATTTCTCCTTCTCCCAAATCTATTCAGCTGATGTTCTGAAAGAGCTGCAAAATCTGGACCCCTACAAATCAGCCGGGCTAGACAATCTGGACCCTTTCTTCCTAAAATTATCTGCCGAAATTGTTGCCACCCCTATTACTAGCCTGTTCAACCTCTCTTTCGTGTCGTCTGAGATTCCCAAAGATTGGAAAGCAGCTGCGGTCATCCCCCTCTTCAAAGGGGGGGACACTCTTGACCCAAACTGCTACAGACCTATATCTATCCTACCGTGCCTTTCTAAGGTCTTCGAAAGCCAAGTCAACAAACAGATTACCGACCATTTCGAATCTCACCATACCTTCTCTGCTATGCAATCCGGTTTCAGAGCTGGTCATGGGTGCACCTCAGCCACGCTCAAGGTCTTAAACGATATCTTAACCGCCATCGATAAGAAACATTACTGTGCATCCGTATTCATTGATCTGGCCAAGGCTTTCGACTCTGTCAATCACCATATCCTCATCGGCAGACTCGACAGCCTTGGTTTCTCAAATGATTGCCTCGCCTGGTTCACCAACTACTTCTCTGATAGAGTTCAGTGTGTCAAATCGGAGGGTCTGCTGTCCGGACCTCTGGCAGTCTCTATGGGGGTGCCACAGGGTTCAATTCTTGGACCGACTCTCTTCTCTGTATACATCAATGAGGTCGCTCTTGCTGCTGGTGAGTCCCTGATCCACCTCTACGCAGACGACACCATTCTGTATACTTCCGGCCCTTCTTTGGACACTGTGTTAACAACCCTCCAGGCAAGCTTCAATGCCATACAACTCTCCTTCCGTGGCCTCCAATTGCTCTTAAATACAAGTAAAACTAAATGCATGCTCTTCAACCGATCGCTACCTGCACCTACCCGCCTGTCCAACATCACTACTCTGGACGGCTCTGACTTAGAATACGTGGACAACTACAAATACTTAGGTGTCTGGTTAGACTGTAAACTCTCCTTCCAGACCCATATCAAACATCTCCAATCCAAAGTTAAATCTAGAATTGGCTTCCTATTTCGCAACAAAGCATCCTTCACTCATGCTGCCAAACATACCCTTGTAAAACTGACCATCCTACCAATCCTCGACTTTGGCGATGTCATTTACAAAATAGCCTCCAATACCCTACTCAACAAATTGGATGCAGTCTATCACAGTGCAATCCGTTTTATCACCAAAGCCCCATATACTACCCACCATTGCGACCTGTACGCTCTCGTTGGCTGGCCCTCGCTTCATACTCGTCGCCAAACCCACTGGCTCCATGTCATCTACAAGACCCTGCTAGGTAAAGTCCCCCCTTATCTCAGCTCGCTGGTCACCATAGCATCTCCCACCTGTAGCACACGCTCCAGCAGGTATATCTCTCTAGTCACCCCCAAAACCAATTCTTTCTTTGGCCGCCTCTCCTTCCAGTTCTCTGCTGCCAATGACTGGAACGAACTACAAAAATCTCTGAAACTGGAAACACTTATCTCCCTCACTAGCTTTAAGCACCAACTGTCAGAGCAGCTCACAGATTACTGCACCTGTACATAGCCCACCTATAATTTAGCCCAAACAACTACCTCTTTCCCAACTGTATTTAATTTTAATTAATTTATTTATTTTGCTCCTTTGCACCCCATTATTTTTTATTTCTACTTTGCACATTCTTCCATTGCAAAACTACCATTCCAGTATTTTACTTGCTATATTGTATTTACTTTGCCATCATGGCCTTTTTTGCCTTTACCTCCCTTCTCACCTCACATTGTATATAGACTTGTTTATACTGCATTATTGACTGTATGTTTGTTTTTACTCCATGTGTAACTCTGTGTCGTTTTATCTGTCGAACTGCTTTGCTTTATCTTGGCCAGGTCGCAATTGTAAATGAGAACTTGTTCTCAACTTGCCTACCTGGTTAAATAAAGGTAAAATAAATAAAAAATAAATAAAATATCAGCGAGAAATAATAATACAAGGAAAGGTTAAATAGATAACCCTAAGCCCTGTAAAAAGGTGTAACTCAGTGTTCCCACATGACCATATCTCCATGTTACAGTGCTTGTTTAATGAAAAAAGACGTGCTAATTAGCTATCTAGTGTGCTCCAAACACTTGTTTCTAAGCATAACTCGGGAAGTTTATCAGAAGTGTAGTTTTGTGGATTGAGGCACCCATAGATGTATGGATCTGTGCAAAACTGCTACAGTAAGTATATATATATATATATATATATATATATTCATTTTAAGGATAGTTTCTCGCTTATGAAAGATAAAGGCCATATGTTTTGAAAGCTATATCACAAGCGATGACTATTGACGTTTCTAAACCATAAACAGCTTTGGGATTGTAGTTCACATGAGCCAGTCGTGGGTGAAGCAGAAGGCTGAAAACAGTTAGAAGGCAGAAGGCTGCCTACAGTTTGAGAGCTAGACAGCTACATCATAATTAGCTAACTCATTTGGAATTGCAATTGCCTGCTGTGCCACGTATCAACTGACTAACTAGCTAATATGAACCATCTTTTTGTAGCTGGCTACTATCCCAGTTAGTGTATGTGAAATGTGGAAGTAACTGAGTTGTTACACGTTGTAGCTCATTTTCTAAGTTGCATTCAAACTCTCATCTCTATTCTTTCCCTCCTCTTTCTGAAACACAGGATTCCACCTCTGTGGAAGTAACCCAACTGCATGTTCCAGTGAATGACTGAGAGATCTACTGCATCTGTAAAGATCTGTGTCTGTAGGCCCGGCAGCCATGTCTCGGAAGCAGACAGGAAAGCCAGTGCGTGGTGGAAACAGGAAGTGTGACGCGGAGCGTAAGCGGGATGAGCGGTCCGCGCGCAGGGCAATCGCAAAGGACCGTAAGAACCGGCCCCAGGACAGGGATGATGGAGAGGAGTTCGTCAGCTTCTCCAACCAGCTCCATGCGCTGGGGCTCAAACTGAGAGAGGTGCCTGGAGATGGGTAAGATTCAGAGAAGGACCACGTTCCAGGCTGACTACATTGCAGACACTTGCCAGACCTCACAACGCAATAGGTATTTAACATATCAGCTAACCACATATCATATAGCATTCTGATGCCAGACTGTAATTGATGATGTGGCATGTAATCATTGGTTGATGCAATGCAAAGTCTGAAATGTAGTCAGCCTGGAATGCCACCAAAGTGCTGTTATAAATGTCTGTTATAACGTTGACTAATACGGTGTCTGTCCTGTAGTAATTGCCTGTTCCGGGCTCTGGGTGACCAGTTGGAGGGACACTCTCGGGGACACCTGCGCCTGCGCCAGGAGACTGTGCAGTACATGATGTCACACCAGCAGGACTTTGAGCCCTTTGTGGAGGATGATGTGCCCTTCGCACAGCATTGTAAGGAAATGGCCCAATATGATAGAAACCAAATACTATTTGCATGTGAAAATGTTGTTGGCTGCCCAAGTTTCTGATAGCATGCAAGTCAACCTAAATATTGTCTTTAAAGGTCTTGTCACTAATGTTTCTCTCTGTTATGTTGTTCTCTTCCTCTTAGTGTCAAACCTCTCCCAGCCTGGCACTTTTGCTGGCAATGATGCCATCGTGGCGTTCGCCCGTAGCCAACAGCTTAAAGTGGTCATTCATCAGCTCAATACCCCACTGTGGGAGGTAGTAACCTCAATGACACCCTATTACCCATATAGTTTACTACTTTTGGCTAGAGATATTAAGCTGTATAAAGGGTATAGCAATGCACAATTGGGTAAGCACTTTATTTGACTTTGTTTGTTTTTAAAGGAGATCCCAATCTCATTAAGTAGGCCTATTTTTTTCTTTTTTTCCTTTTTTCTGAAAGAACAATAGGAAAGTAAATAAGGGCGTAGTACAAAATAGAAGGGTATATATGAAAAAGTCAGCGAGGAGAGGTATGAATCCCCTGTTGCGAGGTGGTATATATGGTCCTACCATGAGACCACATTCTGGCACACTACTGCTTTTTTAAACTGAAGTCCTCTTCTAATGAAACAGAATGTACGAAATACCCCTATTGATAGTTCCTACTCATTATGTTTCCTCAATTCAGATAAATGGCTCTGAGAAGCTGGTTGGCCGAGAGTTACACATTGCCTATCGCTATGGAGACCATTACGACAGTGTAAGACCATTCGGTGACAACTCTGAGAGCCCTGCTCAGCTGTGTATAGAGGTACGGAAACGACCCTTTCAGCTAAAACACACTACCAAATACTTTTACCTTTGGATTAGTCCTATTCTCACAATATCCTTTACCCCCCCACCCCACTCTTGTCCCTTCAGAATCTACATAATTCGAGTGGGCAGCGTGAGTTTGGTGACAGACAGACAGACAGACGGAAAGCCCCCTCGCCCACCTCCTCAGATGAGGACAATGTGATCCTAAATTCCCTGAAGAACATGGGCCCGAACTGTGAGTGTCTTCTCCCCCAGTGCATTCTGATTATCAGTGTCTACTAGCTGTTTGGGGTCCTTTTCTAACCCCAACTCCCTATCAAACTTGAGTTTGTCTGCAGTCTTAGCCTACCTCTTATAATAAACATTGCTAATAAATACAACTGATGTTTATTGGCTGTTTTGGGGATTTCCATCTTTTAGAGGGAGCTACCAACCAAAAACCTCTTGATAATGATCAACAGGAGCATCTGATATATTCACTGCAACTGACCCCATGTGTTTTGTGTGCTATGTCTCTCAGGTGAAGAGGAGAATCTGTTTCAGCTGAGTGTCGCCACAATCAACGCTGGGTGGCTGTTGGATTCTGAGCTATCAGCCCAAGTGTGTCACGGCCAGTGTGCCTCGGGATCATGCTCTGCGTGTAGAGAGGCAGCGACAGAATGCAGTGATCACAAACTTCCACCTGATGGAGGCAACCTACACAAATCCAAGGTAAGATGCTCAAATTCTAATTATTAAAAAATATATATTATTTTGTAATTTAACACATTCTATTCAGACAGTAAGGAAATTAGATGGGGAGACAGGCAAGTTGGAGAAACAGTGGGAAAGGTGAACAGATAGATTGAACCCTGGTCTCATGTGGGGAGTTGTAATAGTATATGTGACGTGCCGGAGAGTGTTATCGCTATACGACGGCTCTGCACTCAAATCCAGTTCTGTATCAGTATGAGTCTGTGCGACTATTTCGATTCAAGTTTCAGATTAAATAGACCTGCATTTCTCAATTTAATTCAGAACGGACATGAAGTCGCTCCCCCTTTTCATCTTGACCCCCTGATTTTCAAACCCTCTCTCAGGCTTCAAACAAGCAGAGGAAAGAGCAGCAGCACTTGCTGAAGAAAAAGCGACAAGAGGAAAGGCATCGACAGAAGGTTCTTCAGAGCAAAGGAGCACCTGACCAGAACCTCTCAGAACCGGTCACTCTAGTGCCAGCTCTAAATACACTTAGGATATAGACAGAGCATAGCCAAATAAAGCAGCGGTTGACAATGTTTTGCACACAGAATCAATCTCAATCACATTGGATGACTTTCATATACCCGTTAGTTTCTTTGCAAATGTATAGTGCCTGCGATAGGGTGTGTGTGAATGTGTTCAGGGTTGTGGTTGACTATGAGGATATTGGTGTACATAGTTTCCTCTGTAGAGTCAATACAGTGTGTCTCTTTCTATGCTGGTGAATGGGGGATGATGTTGACATTGACCATGCAGTACATCTTGGCCTCTTGAGTTTGTTTTGTGTTGAATTTCTCTGATTACAGCCAAAGAAGAAAGGGAAGAGAGAAACATCATTGTAAACAGAATGAAATGTTTTGTGAACAATACTGGAAAAGTTTAGGTGACTTGTAATGAATTTATATTTTATCTGGTTAATGGCAGTTCCAGTATTATTGATCAGGTTTAAAGAAATGCTTCATTTGGGAGATTTGCTTATGAATGATTGTGAAGCTCTCTGTCTTGTATGACATGTTATGTGGCAATAAATGAACATCTTTACAGTATTTGATTTCATTAATATTTTGAAATTTCTCATCTTAAATGTATATATTTTTTTACTTTTTGATTAAGTACAGTATATCAATGACTGAATCAATAGATATCTTCAATAGCTGATACAAGATAGCATATTACATTCTGGTAGGCTGCACTGTTATTTTCTGTGATAATTTGGGCAATATTTTGGCCAATGATCTCAAATTACAAGTATGTTTTATAAAACTGATTTATTATTTTACCATGGATAATGTAGATTGGAGCAGTATCAATGTTCAGGATGTTGACTGACTCCTCCCCTTTACTGTGTACTGTGTCACAATAAGGGTGCATATATGACATCAGCGGTCCAGGCTTCAAGCATAGAACACAGTTTCACTCATAAAATCATTATGACTCAAGGTTAATACACTCTCCAATAATGTTCTGAATCTGCAAGGTGGTGAGTACCTCTTAATGAGAACTGTATTGATTTTAATTTGTAGCATTGGTGATGTGGTTCTGAGAGCAACATGTGTGAGAAGCATAATGGTATTAAACAATTTAGGTTCAGGTGAATATAGGAAGCTAGAGGTCAAGCAACATTTTTTAAACCTATAGGGATACTGAATTTTGATTGCCATGGCAGCAGCTGCTCATCCTAGGGTCTGGTAAAATTAAGGCAGTTAAACAATTTTAAAAACATTACAATACATTCATTACAGAATTCACAACGTAAGTGTGTGCCCTCAGGTCTATACTCCACTACAACATCTCTACAAAACAAAATCCTTGTGTACGTGTGTATAGTGCATATGTTATGTGTGCCTGCATGTGTCTGTGCTTATGTTTGAGTTGCTTCACAGTCCTCACTTCCATAAGGTGTATATTTCTCTGTTTTTAAAATCTGATTATACTGCTTGCATCAGTTACCTGATGTGGAATAGAGTTCCATGTAGTCATGGCTCTTTCACCTTTCACCTGCCATAGTCTGTTCTTGCCTTGGGGACTGTGAAGGGGCCTCTGGTGGCATGTCTTGTGGGGTATGCATGGGTGTCTGAGCTGTGTGCTAGTTGCTTAAACAAACAGCATGGTGCTTTCAACATGTCAATACCTCTCATAAATACAAGTAGTGATGAAGTCAATCTCTCCTCTACTTTGAGCCAGGAGACATTGACATGCATATTATTGTTTGCTCTCTGTGTACCTCCAAGTGCCAGCCGTACTGCCCCGTTCGGAGCCAATTGCAATGTCCCTAAGTCCCTCTTTGTGGCACCTGACCACACAACTGAACAGTAGTCCACGTGCGACAAAATTAGAGCCTGTAGGACCTGCCTTGTTGATAGCGCTGTTAAGAAGGTAGAGGATTGCTTTATTAAGGACATACTTCTCCCCATCTTAGCTCCTGTTGTATCAATATGTTTTGACCATGACAGTTTACAATCCAGGGTTACTCCAAGCAGTTTAGTCACCTCAACTTGCTCAATTGCCACATTATTAACTACAAGATTTAGTTGAGATGTAGGGTTTAGTGAATGATTTGTCCCAAATACACTGCTTTTAGTTGTTGAAATATTTAGGACTAACTTATTCCTTGCCACCCATTCTGAAACTAACTGCAGCTCTTTGTTAAGTGTTGTAGTCATTTCAGTTGCTGTAGTAGCTGACGTGTATTGTGTTGAGTCATCCGCATACATAGACACACTGGCATTACTAGAATTCCTGATTCTACCTGGATTATGTTGTTGAGGCCTCAATTAAAGAACACCCTCTGTATTCTATTAGACAGGTAACTCTTTATCCACAATATAGCAGGTGGTGTAAAGCCATAACACATTTTTCTAGCAGCAGACCATGATCGATAATGTCAAAAGCAGCACAGAACAAAACAAGTTTCTAATAGTTTGTCAGTATTTAATGGACTATATTTCAACAACAGCACCATTTACAAATTCCACACAACATTGTGCACATTTTTTATGTTTTATTTTGGCATTTTTGAGTAATTGTCTCTTAAAAGCTATAGTCTTGGTATCGTATTTTAAATTGATCAAATATCAAAACAAAATGGCACTTCACACTGTTAGACCTAATTTTCCACTTATTTTTAGTGGTGAAGCATCATCCAAATAGTTGTTTTGGTCAGAGTTCCATTCCTGAAATTTGTTTGGCTGGCTTAATTGCTTGCATGAGCCATTTAGTAGTAGTGGCCTGACTATGTGCTTTAAAACGTCCCCACAATAAACTCTACAGCCATCTCATGTCTTTGCAGGCTATACACCAGGGCAATACACCAGTGTTCCGTCTTTGACCGAGACACCCACCAACAGAAAGATTGATTATGCCTTGATCATGCCAACAGTGTTATTGCGCAAAATGATATGCAGCAATCATCTGGATATGTGTGCAACAGAAATTCAATATTCCTCAGTATTTGAAAAATATTTCCAACATACCCGGACTTGATAATCACTAAGCCTTGGTGTGAAAGGGCAAAATATAATGATCTGATGATCCTATATATCAAGTAAAGCTGTCTGTACCCAGCTCACTGGCACGGGAAACTCTGAGGGTCCGGAATAGGCTATTTAATACAATGTTTCAAGTTCGCTAGTGACAGCTTCTGGCCGGACCCAGTTGATGATTTGATACAATGTTGGACTTCACTAGTGATAGCTCAAGTCAAGACCGAAATAAATAAAGGGAGGCTGACAGGCGGAGTAGAGAGATAAATGTGATTGAAAGAACAGGCATTTTTATTTGTCGGCTATAGGCCTATTTATTTTTACTTAGTTAACGATGGAAGTCATAGGCCTACTGCTGCATTGGTCTATCCTATCTCTGAGTTCTATGTGCTCATTTTGTTAGCTGCCAATGGACCACAGGTCAAGGGCAGGCAGAGGTCAATAATCCAGAGCGGAGTCCGAATGGTACAGAACGGCAAGCAGGCTCAGGGTCAGGACAGGCAGACGTCAGTAATCAAGGGTGGTGTGACAAGGTACAGAACCAAGAACGGCAGATAGGCTCAGGCAAAATGGTCAAAACCAGGAAAACAGGAACTAGAGCAAGACTGGAGCACAGGAAAAATGCTGGTAGGCTTGACGAAACATAACGAACTGGCAACAGACAGAGAACACATGTATAAATACACTGGGGATAATGGGGAAGATGGTCGACACCTGGATGGGGGTGGAGACGAGTACAAAGACAGGTGGAACAGATCAGGGTGTGACACGCATCTGCTTCTCTGTACCACTTGATTTTCAAGAATGTATAAAGACTGAATACGTAATTACGCCAAGATGTATTACACAACATGTCTATGGCTATAACCATGTAAATACAAGGTGTATAAGTGCCTTTGACTATGTGAACAACATAAAGTTACTTGTTCTTTAACATTGTTTCCAAATAATTTTATGACACATAAGCATGTTCCCAAATAAAGGTAACACTGTGCAAGTACAGTATGTTTTGTAGACAATTGATTTTAATAAAGGTTATAAAAGTAAACACACATACAGTACAACTAATAAAAAAATACACTTTTGCACAAGTAAATGAACATGTAAACATGTTCTACACTACTACTTTAGCAATCCAACAACCTATGGGCTCCCGGGTGGCGCAGTGGTCTAAGGCACTGCATCTCAGTGCAAGAGGTGCCACTACAGTCCCTGGTTTTAATCCAGGCTGTATCACATCCAGCCATGATTGGGAGTCCCGTAAGGCAGCGCACAGTTGGCCCAGCGTTGTCTGGGTCTGGCTGGGGTAGGTCGTCATTGTAAATAATAATTTGTTCTTAACTGACTTTCCTAGTTAACTAAAGGTTACATGTAGCTTCTTTGTCATCTAGGCTTTCTGTAATCTTATCCCTGTCCAAGCTAGTGACATCTAGGCCAACTAGAACAATGAGACAGATATTTCACTGGACATATAAATGTGAAGTATCCAGTTGGCATTTCCATTCACTGCCAAATATGGTGATGAAAGGAAGCCCAGTGGGAGAAGATGGATTTTGGTCGACATTCTTAAAATTTTCTCATCTATGAAATATTTGACCTCCATACAGGTTTTCTGTTTCCAAAACTATAATCTGTAACAACAGAGTGGACACGGTTTTGTAGACTTTAACCTTTGCCAAAGTTTTAAAAAATGGCATTGTTTAGAAGGAGTGCAAATTTAGTTATTGCACAAGCGCACTTCACAGAGTAGACTTTTCCTAACGGAAATATGCAAATAAATGCTAGAACACGCCAATAGGATTTCACTAACTCATGCTTGGCTCTGCCCACGTCCTTGCTTGTTCTGCCAACTATTATTAATTTGCTCCCATTGGAAACGACAGACTCTGGTCTATCTTGGGTTAGTTATAAAAATCTTTGCATGCAACGAACTACGACTGAAGTAGCTAGTCCATTTTCTTTAAAAGCACAATTGCGAAAGTTTGCAGAAAAAAACAATATCAGATTTTTCTACAGCCTCCCCGAAAACTTAATTAATAGTCTTTAGAATTTAATGTGGAGATTTTTTGAAGCACGTATTTGGGTGAGTCTGGCCACTACCACTATGTGGCTAATGCAAGCACCTAAGCCTGCCAAAGAAATATCAGGAATGGAACTCTGACCAAAAAAAACTGTCTGGATGATGCTTCAACACTAAAAGTAAGTTGGCTGGATGTCCTTTGGGTGGTGGACCATTCTTGATACACATGGGAAACTGTTGAGCGTGAAAAACCCAGCAGCGTTTTTTTTTAAATTTTTAAATTTCACCTTTATTTAACCAGGTAGGCTAGTTGAGAACAAGTTCTCATTTGCAACTGCGACCTGGCCAAGATAAAGCATAGCCATGTGAACAGACAACACAGAGTTACACATGGAGTAAACAATTAACAAGTCAATAACACAGTAGAAAAAAAGGGGGGGGGAGTCTATATACATTGTGTGCAAAAGGCATGAGGAGGTAGGCGAATGATTACAATTTTGCAGATTAACACTGGAGTGATAAATGATCAGATGGTCATGTACAGGTTGGGATGAGACAGATTACATTTTTCTGTTGAGCAAAACTAGTTGTATCTGTTTAAAAAAACGATGACATAAACTGGTTTCTGTGAGAATTACAGGAGTGGGGCATTTAACCCCAAGCCACCCTACATTAGGGGGTTGGAGTAAGTTCTCTCAGTTACAAAGGCCCAACTGATTCAATAATTTACCTATTAAAATCCAGGCTTGAAAATCACACAGTGAATTGTTAATTTTAAGAAAAAACTGTTTCTGTTTTTTAGTAGAAACATCACCATGTGAAGATATTTGTAAGTAAGTATATATGTACAGTATATATTATAGGTACATGTTTTGTATTAGTTGTATTAGTAATTGTAGCAGTAGTTTTTATTAGCTGTAGGCCTATTAGTAGTTGTACAAAAATTACTTTATTATGCTCTTAATGTATGCTTTTTTAAATATGTAATTTAATTGTTACTATTATAAGATAGTAGTTGCCATTATTTTTGTTACTGGGTATTATTTTATTTTTACACTCTTGAAAATGAAATGGTGCATCTCAAGAGATTTTATCCTGCAAAATGTCAAATAAATAACATAAATAAATATTATTAAAGAATTTTAATAGATATAATAGATTTATTTCACAATTAAATGTGTTCTATATAAATCAACGAAAGGCAGTTTAGTGCGTTTCTCATTAATGATCATGACTGACCTTTTTAAAAAGGTAGCTACAGTGGCTTGCGAAATTATTCACCCCTTTGGCATTTTTCCTATTTTGTTGCCTTACAACTTGGAATTTAAAAAAAAACAGAACATTTGTGCACGCATAACTATTCATCCCCCCCAAAGTCAATACTTTGTAGAGCCACCTTTTGCGGCAATTACAGCTGCAAGTCTCTTGGGGTATGTCTCTATAAGCTTGGCACATCTAGCCACTGGGATTTTTGCCCATTCTTCTAGACAAAACTGCTGCAGCTCCTTCAAATTGGATGGGTTCCACTGGTGTACAGCAATCTTTAAGTCATACCACAGATTCTCAATTGGATTGAGGTCTGGGCTTTGACTAGGCCATTTCAAGACATTTAAATGTTTCCCCTTAAACCACTCAAGTGTTGCTTTAGCAGTATGCTTAAGGTCATTGTCCTGCTGGAAGGTGAACCTCCGTCCCAGTCTCAAATCTCTGGAAGACTGAAACAGGTTTCCCTCAAGAATTTCCCTGTATTTAGCGCCATCCATCATTCCTTAAATTCTGACCAGTTTCCCAGTCCCTGCCGATGAAAAACATCCCCACAGCATGATGCTGCCACCACAATGCTTCACTGTAGATCATCAATTTTATTTTCCATGTTGCATGTTAGCAAGTAGAATTGATGGCAGTGGGAGTTTACTCCCTCGCCTACGGATTCTCAAAAGGAAGCCTGATATGGATCCTCTTTTCATCTGCCTTTTATTCACACAAATGACAGGGATCTGGGCCTGTTCCCAGGAAAGTAGTATATTTTTCTCGTCGGACTCGTTAAAGGAAAAAGCTTCTTCCAGTTCGTGGTGAGTAATCCCAGTTCTGATGTCCAGAAGTTATTTTCGGTCATAAGAGACGGTAGCAGCAACATTATGTGCAAAATAAGTTACAAACAATGCAAAGAAACAAACAAAATAGCACAATTGATTACGGGCATGTAAAACGTCAACCAACCTCTTCGGCACAATCTTACAGGTGACTAGCTCATGAAGCTGGTTCAGAGAATGCCAAAAGTGTGCAAAGCTGTCATCAAGGCAAAGGGTGGCTATTTTAAGAATCTCAAATATAAAATATATTTAGATTTGCTAAACACTTTTTTGGTTACTACATGATTCCATATGTGTCATTTCATAGTTTTGATGTCTTCACTATTAATCTATAATGTAGAAAATAAGAAAATTATAGAAAAACCCTTGAATGAGTAGGTGTTCTAAAACTTTTGACCTGTAGTGTATATTAGAAAATATTTGTCAATTCACCTCTGGAATTTTGAAATGTGCTTTCTGAGTTCTACCAGAAGCTGACAGAGCTCAACCAGAAGATGGAGACAGCCATGTTCAAGATTCTCCAACATGGAATAGCAGCAAGGTGTCACACCCTGATCTTTTTTCACCTGTCTTTGTGAATGTCTCCACCCTCCTCCAGGTGTCGCCCATTATCCCCTGTGTATTTATAGTATTTTTCCCCTTGCTCCTGTCCTGTCTATAGAGCCTGTTTTCTAGTTCTTGTTTATTTAGTTTTGACCTTTTTGCCTGTCCTGATCCTGTCTGCAGGCCTGTACCTTTGCCCCGCTACTCTGGATTACTGACCTCTGCCTGACCTGACTCTGAGCCTGCCTGCCGTCCTTACCTGTGACTGCCCGTGTTCGATTTAATAAACTTTTGTTATTTCGACATTGTCTAAACCTTACCTTCAAACGTGTTAGAACAAACTAGCCATGACTGACCCAGCAAACCCGGGAGGGGGATGAGTGACCACCTTCAACACGGCCAGCGACCACTACGAGTATTTGGTCATGCCATTTGGCCTCATCAACGCCCCTGTTGTGTTACAGGCTCTGATAAATGATGTTCTCCGCGACATGTTGAACTGGTTCATCTTTGTCTACATTGATGACATCCTCGTCTTCTCCCGCTCCCCCCAAGAACATGTGCTCCTAGTCCGACAGGTTCTTCAACAACTCCTGGAGAACCAGCTGTTTGTTAAGGCAGAGAAGTGCGAGTTCCATCACTCCACCATCCCCTTTCAGGGGTGCATCATCTCCGCTGGGATTGTCCAGATGGATCACAGGGAGGGGAGAGTGGTGGTGGACTGGCCCCAGCCTTCGTCCAGGGTGCAGCTGCAACGATTCCTGGGGTTTGCCAACTTCTATCGCCGCTTTATCCGGGGTTACAGCACCCTGGCTTCCCCCTTGTCAGCACTCCCTTCTCCCAAGGTTTTGTTCATATGGTCCTCTGCTGCTGAGCGGGCCTAAAACATCGCTTCACCACTGCTCCCATCCTGGTTCAACCTTCCTGTCAGTTCGTGGTAGAGGCCAATGCGTCTGATGTAGGAGTGGGGGCAGTCCTGTCCCTTGTGAAACTGAGGAAGTGAGGATGAAGAGAAAGGAGAACCTAAAGGAGAGTGAGAAAAAAGAGAAGAAGGAGAGGGAGAAAACCTCTGAGTGATAATGAGGGTGATGAGGAGGAGAGACTGGTGTTTAACAACAAAGACAATTCATAGAACAGAAGTTAAAGAACAAACAGCAGATCCTCAAGAAATTGCAGCAGAAGGCAAAAGCAGGGAAGAAAGGGCAAAAAGACAGAACAGGTGATAATGGGAAAGGAGGAGAAAAGGTGTTGGGAGAAACAGAGAATGAGGGATAAAGAGAGGGAGAAAATATAAGATAAGGATAGTGTGAGAAAAGGAGGAGGAAAAGAAGCAAGTGCAGTAGGAGGCAAAAAAGAGAGCTGAGGAGAAAAAAACGATTGAATGAGAAGAAGGAAGAGGCAGAAGAAAATAAGGAAGCAACAATTAAAAGAAAAAAAGCAGGAGGCGAAAATGGCAAAGAGGGAGAAGAGAAAATTAGAATATTGTGAGGGCCATGAAATAAGACTCATCCTTTGAAAACCTCAATTTCCAACCAATCGCTTTCCCTCGCCAATCAGCAAAGGCGGGGCGGGGCATACATCTGATTCATGTTCATCCTAATTTCTGCAATCACTTTTGTTATCAACCCTTCCTTAAATGAATTACTCCAATCAGCATCCCGATCCTCAATAAATAGTCAAAGGCATTCAGTCCCTGTGTCTTAACTGATGTACAACTCCAAATGTATTGAATATGAACCAACCTAGAGCCTTGAATGCATCTAAAAATGTAGATCTAAAACACATCAGTACAACTTCCACAGGGAGGCAGCAAAGACCAGCAGTAAATAGAGCCAGATACTGTGAACAGATCTACACACAGTATAGTATGAACATGGTCAAAGGAATTTGGTAGAATCATTTATATTTCCTCTGCAGACCTACAGTGGGTATCATAAGTGTTCATCCCCTTTAGATATATTAAATGTTGTTGTGTTTCAAAGTGGGATTGAAATAGATGTAATGGTGATCTACACAAGATACTCTATAATGTCAAAGTGAAAATACAATTTTACAAATGTTTACAAATTAAATAACAAAAATCTAGTTGTTGCATAAGTATTCACCCCCTTTGTTTAGGCAAGCGTAAATTAGTTCAGGAGTCCATTTAGGCTTAACAAGTCACATAATAAGTTGCATAGACTCTATAGTAGTGTTTAACATTATTTTTGAATGACTACCTCATCCCTGTACCCCACACATACAAAAAATCTCTCAGTTGAACAGTGAATTTCAAACACAGATTCAACCACAAAGACCAGAGAGGTTTTCCAATGCCTCACAAAGAAGGGCACCTATTGGTAGATGGGTAAAACAAAAGTAGATATTGAATATCCCTTTGAGCATATTAAGTATATTAATACTGAGCATATTAATTACACTTTGGATGCTGTATTAATACACCCAGTCACTACAAAGATATCATAGCTGTTGGAAGTAGGGGTGCTGCATCACACCCTGATAAATAAATACATTTTTAAAAATCACGCAAATAATTAACTAGAAGAATAAAATATATTCCAAAACATGCATCCTGTTTGCAATAAGGCACTAAAGTAAAACTTTTTTTTTTTTTTTTTGCCAAAGAAATTAACTTTATGTCCTGAAAACAAAGAGTTGTGTTTGGGACAAATCCAACACAATTATTGGCGAGGAAACTCAATTATTGTAATTGTGTTGGTGGTTCAGCGGTAAAGTTGTTGTCTACAACGTGGAAGACTGAGGTTTGTATCTCACCGATAGACTAAAATGATTTTAGATTGTAATTCAACCATTTGTATGTTTTGCCTGGGAAAATACGTTCGCTAGTGTTTGTATAAGATATGAACTGAACTTTTTACTAGGTTGTTCAGGTTGAATTGAGAGAATAATGGCGAGGCAATTTCGATGTAATATGTTGTGTTGCCCAAAATGATCTGCTGGAATAATATATTGAGACGGGAGTCGTATTTAAATAAATGTATCATAGAAGAGAAAGTTACCTAAACCGGATGAATTCTAAGGAATAACAGAGAGATACGATAAAGTTTAGTGCCATCAGGATGTTATATTTTTTATGAATCGACTGACATACGATATAAATTTAGCAAAGAACATGGTACGTTTAAATTTGGGGGTATAGAAAGTTGGGAAGTTCGGTTGGTTTTACTTTTTCGATAGAATTTAAAGCAGAACTTTTTTTTAATTAGACAAGTGAATTATTATTTTTTTAAGATAAAGGGTTCTTTAATATGTCTAATATGGTATGGAACACCAATGTAAAGGTGTGGTGTAACCTTTGACCATTTTTCATGGCTCTCCCAGTTGGTCTGATCAGCCACAGGGGGGAGCCATTTGAATAATGAATTTGTGGTCAATGGTTGTTACTGGTTTTTAAGGTAAATGAATTATAATGGAGTTTATAGTACTGCAACAGGAACAGAAATCATATTAATCATGGATAATAAATGGGGGAGGATGGTCCTTTGAGGTTTGGACAGGACACCGTTTTAACCTAATAGGGCAGGAAAATACATGATAGAAAAGGCGATTTTATAAGCATTAAAATGATTTATGAAATTAAATAAGTTGCAGTTCTTAGGGATGGTAAATTACGGTAGATAAGGTATCTTAAACAATGCAACATATATTACATTATTGATGTGACTGATTTTTAAGGTTAACCCATGTTATTTTTATATAAAATACAGTGGATTCCCGAAAGAGAGATTTCATTAACACAGGAAAGAGATAAGATATGGTTAGCATTCCTTTTGGCTTTATTTAACCATTAGAATATTTGTATTTAAATAGTATTAAAGTTTGACAGGGATATATGACATCTGTGGTGATTCAGGATTATGGATAGGATCGAGAACCTTAATTAACCTATATAAGGACTTTAGAAATTGACACCATAGACATGTTTTTCAAAAAAAATCCACGAGTTTAGATAAAGCCAAACAGTGAGACATTTAGTTACGTAAAATTTGGAAGCAACACATAGTTGTTACAGAGCAGAGAGGAAATGAACACAGATACCTCTTAAAGTAAATAAGACACTTGACAGAGAATTGGTACAGGATAGATATGAATGGACGCCAAAGGGAGAATTGGACATACATGATAATGTCAGAACATAAGGATAATTTACTAATCTTACCTAAGTCATTATTTAGAGTAGATAAGGTTGTTACCTGGACAGAGCCAGGTATCAAAAGGGGGATGGGTAAGTTGTGGGCTAGGATAGGACACTTAGTGGCCTATTGGATAATAAACGAATAATATATATTTTTTTGCTAACAAGTAGGCATAGAAGTTAAATATATAATCAGATAGAACATATGAGAAACTGTTTGTTAACTAAACCTGTATGTCCAAGATTTATGCACTACAGGTGAACTACAGGATAAGGCGATTCACTCAATTCAGTCCCCGAGGAGAATAGACGGGAAGCAGCACGGTGGGTGGGGCCATACCATGTACTCCTGGTGACTGCCTACGTGAGGAGGATAGACGGGAAGCAGCACGGTGGGTGGGGCCATACCAAGTACTCCTGGTGACTGCCTACGCGAGGAGGATAGACGGGAAGCAGCACGGTGGGGCGGGGCCATACCATGTACTCCTGGTGACTGCCTACGCGAGGAGGATAGACGGGAAGCAGCACGGTGGGTGGGGCCATACCAAGTACTCCTGGTGACTGCCTACGCGAGGAGGATAGCTGAAAGAGCAACTTGGGTGCATATCACACATTGTAAGAGGGTAGGACACACTAACTCTGACAAACAATCATAGGGGTAGGAGCAGAACCGTAAACAACAGGATACGGGGGTTACACTCCTACTGAAGACTTCCTTTTTACCCAACCTTTCCCTGCTGTGAGCGTTCATATAAGTGAACGTGTGTCTTGGCCTCTTGCTGCTGATATGTTTTCCGGGAAAAGGGTGGGGCTTCACCGGAGTGCTGTCTTATCGTGGGAGCCATATTCCTGATACACCACGTCCCACCTGAGTATGCGGAGAGTGGTAATTTGACCCATGGTTTAGACGATGAGGATTTTGTTCCAAACAAGCATAAGAGATCCCTAGATCTGGGTAGACAGGAAGTTAGAGTAGAGGTTGGGAAGGATGTCTCAATGGAGTTTTATGTAGACCAAATGGGGTCTCTAACTACATGGCAGTCTACTACTCTGAGCCATTATGGTATATATCGGTGCAGGTCCCCATGTTGGTCGTGGACACAGGTCATAGCTCATACGGAGAGAGAGGGCTATATGAATTCACTCACCCAGTATGGAAGGAGGTTGAGTATAGTGAAGGTGAGAGTTTTTGACTGTAATCTGGAGATACGCCTTATCCTTAAAAAAGTAATGAAAGAGGATCTAGTGTTATGGTATGTTGGATTTGACCAGTTTTCGGTCAACACCCTAGTATGGTTCCGGGTAGAGGAGGTTAGGCCAGGTGGTAACTCTATCGTCAGCAGGAATACAAGCAGAGCACCTGACACAACAGACACTGACAGCAGAGTAGTCCAGAGCCAAGGGCCGGTGAAGATAGTAAAGACGAAAGATCTGAAGGAAGTGATTGAGGTAGAAACTGGTTATGGGGATTCTAACCTTTGGATCCACTATACAGCCAGATCAGTAGCTAAAGAAGAATGTTATGCCTGCGCCACAGCCAAACCTCAGCGGACTACCATCCCCTTTCCATTTAATGGAATTGATTCACCCAGGGGAATGGCCTGTATGGTAAAGCTGTTCTTGAAGGCCGGAGAAGCCAGACGATGACAGTTGCATTGATCTGCATTATTTTAGGTTTCCCTTCCCTTCGATGTGTCCATCGCATCCAGGCTTCCCCCTTTCACAGTTACAGGAGGACATTATTAATGTATGGCTCGCTACATCACAAATGGATGGGACGTAGGGGAAGTAAGAATATGCAATAGGACAGAGAATGTTACAGCTGACAAGACAATGAGGGACCTGACTGTGTCTGAGGACTTTAGTAAGATAAAAGGCCTAGAACAGATGTCTAGTGGTTTGTGGAGGTGTGAGACTGGGGCCTAACCTGCCTACCGATTGGACCGGTGGTTGTGCAACTAGTGCAGTTAGGCATGCCTTTCCCCTTATCAAACACAAAGACCTAGAGCCAGGTAGAAGAGAGAGAGTGCTCCATCTGGATCTTTTAACAATAGAATTTACATAGGATAGTATTGGATATGTTTGTTGGCTGGAAAGGGTGAGAGTGGGTGGAGGTGGTTTGTTCCCCGATGGCACAGCTCCGGACGAATCAGTGACCAAAGCCTTAGCTGGTTTGACCACCCTGGCTAACGAGTTGGCAGAAAACTCTGGGGTGGATACTTGTCTGACTAATTGTTTTGATAGTATGTTTGGAAAATGGAAAAATGTTATGATCACTGTGTTATGGGCTACCTTCACCTGTGTGACTGTTTTAGTTTTGTGTAGCTTTTGTCTAATTCCCTGTGTATGAGGTCTCATTTCCAGGACTCTGGAGAAACAGATGGTGCGGTACGGACTGATTCCAAGATCTGACCAGTGGAATGATGAATACATGCCTCAAACCTAAATAGTATGAATGAATCCTGATTCTTCATATGCGAGGAACTTAGGTCTTGATTAGACCATTTTGATATTTAGAGATGTTAGGTTGTATCTTGTTTCGATGAAGATTGTAACGAAAATCCTGATAAGAAGAGTTATGATTCTGATGTAGGCCTAAAAACAGTCAGGGTGAATGCAAGTATTGGTTTATGTTAGAAGGTATTTTGATAACAATAAATATTTCTAATAAAAATAGATGTATGCTTTTTAATATTTTAATAAAACTGGATGTGTGATTGGATGTATAACATTTAATCATTGGGTGGATATGTTAAGGGATTTTTTAAAATCAATAATGGCTAATTATGTATACATTTCAATCAGAATACTATTATGTTACTGTATAGATGTATGAATTTTCTTTTAATCCTAGTACTGAAAATAATGTGTGTAATTATAATCAAGAATTAGAACAATGACTGTCTGTTCCTTGGTAGAAACGAATGAATCTATCGTCAGACTGGCTAGAATGCTTATCTACACAGGAAGACCTTGGCTTGGTCATAAATGATCTAAATTGGTGAGAGACGATGTAGGAAGGCTTGAGAACTATACTGCCATTGTACTGGAGTGGAGGAGAGACGGACAGTTCGAAACCTAATGACGTCATTTTCAGTTTATAACCTGTATAAAGTTTATAGTTCAGTTTATAACCTGTTGTAAATTGTATCATGTTCAATACTCTCGAGAATAGTAGAACAATACTAGAATGCTAGTGCTTGATTTTGAGACTGGTCTCCGCCCATTTTATGCTAATAAGTTTCTTACAAATCCTTAGAAATGGGCTGAGTGTATTAATTTAATTGGGTATTAAACATATAGGAATTTAATTCCTCTATCAAAAACCTGGTTCAGTCTTCATTCCAACAGACACTGGGAGACAAATTCAACTTTCAAAGGACAAAAACCTAAAACACAAGGCCAAAATATACACTGGAGTTGCTTACCAAGATTACATTGAATGTTACTGTGTGGCCTCGTTACAGTTTTGACTTAAATCATCTTGAAAATCTATGGCAAGACTTGCAAATTGAAGAATTTTAAGAAGAAGAATGTGCAAATATTGTACAATCCAGGTATGCAAAGTTCTTAGAGATTTACCCAGAAAGACTCACAGTTGTAATTGCTGCCAAAGGTGCTTCTAACATGTACTGACTCAGGGGGTTGAATATTTATCTAATCAAGATATATTACTGTATTTTTTTTTTTACAAATGTTTGAATTTTTCTTCCACAATAACATATTATTTTGAGTAGATTGTTGACAAAAAAAAGACAATTAAATCCATTTTAATCCCACTTTGTAACACAACAAAATGTGGAAAAAGTCAAGGGGTATGAATACTTATGATACCCACTGTATGCCCCCTGGTTCAATGGCCAACCTGTATGACTGAATACAGCATCATCCAATGTAACAGATTGCCAATCCTTCCATGTATAAGTGTTGGTGGTGATGAGTCAAAACAATCCTGGAAAATATCAGTGTGACCATCCTTTATCAAAAGCACATCTGCAACATCTCACGAGTAGAACATCTATCTGTAGTTTTATCAGTGTAGAGAATCACATAGAGAATCTGTTTGGGATTTGTAATTAGTTCAAAGGAGTTCCTCTCTGTTATTAAGGGTTCTGTGTTCACTTGCCCTTCAATTAAAGTCTAAGCTGAGTTTGAGCACTTATTTATTCAATGTTCCAAAATATTACGGGTGGGTGCCTTGGGAAACATTGAAAGTATATTGCATAGTTGCTCTCTGTGCACTAGAAAAATGTGTTACTGTACGTTCATCTTTTTGATTAAAACTACATCTTGTATGATACCGCAAACCAGAATTAGCTTGATCTAGACTGCTATGCTTGGCCAACCTCTATCTTAAGATCATATCAAAAACAAACAGTCAAACAAACAAATGTTTTAAGTATGATTACAGGTTTTAGGCAATATGTGAAAATCTGCATTGCAGAAGATAGCAACCCACAGTTCAGTTAGGGTGCTGACTAATAGAGCAACAGTTTTATAGTATAGTAAGCCTATATGTATTGTATCAGTCTCTATTAAACACAAGTGCTTTGTAAGCCAAAGGCCTCGTGTATTGTGGATGATGTCTAGAGAGGATAGAATGAACTGAGAGAGTGATGCAAGTTCAGATGTATTGTTCTTCTATCTGTTCTTCTCCTTCTTCCCTCCATCCTTGCCATAGTACAGTGCCTGTTAAACTCAGCAATGTTATGATCTGTGGCCCCAAGCCGATGCATCTGAAAGGCAGAAGGAAACAGACGCACATTAAAACCTCACACCAGACCTTCCCAGTAGCAAGCCAAGAGGCATACCATATCCAACTGTAATGAACACTGTTAGTTAGTTGCCATGGAAACCCCAGTAGCCATAACCACAACTACCTTTTGGTGTGGTTACTTTGGGGTCAGACAGAATCTATTGGCAGAGTGCTAATTACGGAGGGCCCAGTTGGGGTCTTAGACCCCAAGAATGAGACATGAACTAGATGCAACAAAGTCAAACTTGGAGGGGGGGGGTCTCTAAATAATACTTATTTAACCATTCTCCTATTTGTTTCAAATGCAATTTGTACTGGTACGGTGGTAAATATTAAAATGAAAGCTTATTCCAAATTAAACACACACCCCTACCTCTGTCTCATGGTTTAAACATTTTTTTCCCATGTGGCTGCATTTGTCATCCCAGGACAGTCCCCTATCTCAGCCCCTTTTCAGTTGTCCCAACTTTTCTTTCTACTAAAATAGGTCCTTTCTTCAGCAAGACACGGAACGTAATTATACGTTTTTTTGTTTGTTTAGGGGGCAGATCAGCTTTAATATTGCAGATATATTGTAGCTTCCATCAATATAATTGTCTGCATCATTTCCAATCCCCCATATATTTTTTGTAAATATATATATATATATACGGTGCCTTCGGAAAGTATTCAGACCCCTTGACTTTTTCCACATTTTGTTACGTTACAGCCTTATTCTAAAATGGATTACATCGTTTTTTCCACTCATCAATCAACACACAATCTCGCCTTAATTACAAAGCAAAAACAAGCTTTTAGAAAGGTTTGCAATTTTACAAATAATTAAAAAAAACGGAAATATCACATTTACATAAGTATTCAGACCCTTTACTCAGTACTTTGTTGAAGCACCTTTGGCAGCGACTACAGCCTCCAGTCTTCTTCCGTATGACGCAACAAGCTTGGCACACCTGTATTTGGGGAGTTTCTCACATTTGTCTCTGCAGATCCCCTCAAGCTCTGTAAGGTTGGATGGGGAGCGTTGCTGCACAGCTATTTTCAGGTTTCTCCAGAGATGTTCGATCGGGTTCAAGTTTGGGCTCTGTCTGGGCACTCAAGGACATTCAGAGACTTGTCGCAAAGCCACTCCTGCGTTGTCTTGGCTGTGTGCTTAGGGTTGTTGTCCTGTTGGAAGGTGAACCTTCGCTCCACTGAGGTCCTGAGTGCTCTGGAGCAGGTTTTCATGAAGAATCTCTGTACTTTGCTCCGTTAATCTTTGCCTCGATCCTGACTAGTCTCCCAGTCCCTGCCGCTGAAAAACATCCCACAGCATGATGATGATGCTGCCACCACCATACTTCACGTTGGGGTGGTGCCAGGTCTCCTCCAACATGAATCATGAACTCTTTGGCATTCAGGCCAAAGAGTTCAATCTTGGTTTCAATGGACCAGAGAATCTTATTTCTCATGGTCTGAGAGTCCTTTGGGTGCTTTTTGGCAAACTCCAAGTGGGCTGTCATGTGCCTTTTACAGAGGAGTGGCTTACGTCTGGCCACTACCATAAAGGCCTGATTGGTGGAGTGCTGCAGAGATGGTTGTCCTTCTGCAAGGTTCTCCCATCTGCACAGAGGAACTCTAGAGCTCTGTCAGAGTGACCATTGGGTCCTTGGTCACCTCCCTGACCAAAACCTTCTCCCCCGATTGCTCAGTTTGGCCTGGCAGCCAGCTCTAGAAAGAGTCTTGGTGGTTCCAAACTTCTTCCATTCTGTGCCTTGACACAATCCTGTCTCGGAGCTCTATGGACAATTCTTTTGACCCCATGGCTTGGTTTTTTTCTGTGACATGCACTGTCAACTGTGGGACCTTTTTATAGACAGTTGTGTGCCTTTATAAATCATGTCCAATCAATTGAATATACCACAGGAGGTCTCCAATCAAGTTGTAGAATCATCTCAAGGATGATCAATGGAAACAGGATGCACCTGAGCTCAACTTGAATCTCGGATCCAGCGCCGACAGAGATGGACGCCTCGCTTCGAGTTCCTAGGAAACTATGCAGTATTTAGTTTTTTACGTGTTACTGTTATTATTACATTGGTAGCCCAGGTAATCTTAGGTTTCATTATATACAGTCGGGAGGAACTACTGAATATAAGAGCAACGTCAACTCACCATCATTACGACCAGGAATATGACTTTCCCGAAGCGGATCCTGTGTTTTGCCTTCCACCCAGGACAATGGATTGGATCCCAGCTGACGACCGAAAACAACGACGTCGTAAAAGAGGCAAACAAAGCGGTCTTCTGGTCAGGCTCCGGAGACGGGCACATCGCGCACTGCGCCCTAGCATACTACTCGCCAATGTCCAGTCTCTTGACAACAAGGTTGATGAATTCCGAGCAAGGGTAGCATTCCAGAGAGACATCAGAGACTGTAACGTTCTTTGCTTCACGGAAACATGGCTCACTCAAGAGACGCTAACGGAGTCGGTGCAGCCAGCTGGTTTCTTCACGCATCGCGCCGACAGAAACAACCATCTTTCTGATAAGAAGAGGGGCGGGGGGGTATGCCTTATGATTAACGAGACGTGGTGTGATCATAACAACATACAGAAACTCAAGTCCTTCTGTTCAACTGACTTCGAATTCCTCACAATCAAATGTCGACCGCATTATCTACCAAGGGAATTCTCTTCGATTATAATCACAGCCGTATATATTCCCCCCCAAGCAGACACATCGATGGCCCTGAACGAACTTTATTTGACTCTATGCAAACTGGAAACCACATATCCTGAGGCTGCATTCATTGTAGCTGGCGATTTTAACAAGGCTAATCTGAAAACAAGACTCCCTAAATTGAATCAGCATATCGATTGCGCAACCAGGGCTGGTAAAACCCTGGATCATTGCTATTCTCACTTCCGCGACGCATATAAGGCCCTCCCCCGCCCTCCTTTCGGAAAAGCTGACCACGACTCCATTTTGTTGCTTCCAGCCTACAGACAGAAACAAAAACAATAAGCTCCCGCGCTCAGGTCTGTTCAACGCTGGTCCGACCAATCTGATTCCATGCTTCAAGATTGCTTTGATCACGTGGACTGGGATATGTTCCGTATTGCGTCAAACAACAACATTGATGAATACGCGGATTCAGTGAGCGAGTTCATGAGAAAGTGCATTGACGATGTCATACCCATAGCAACGATTAAAACATTCCCAAACCAGAAACCGTGGATTGATGGCAGCATTCGCGTGAAACTGAAAGCATGAACCACTGCTTTTAACCAGGGCAAGGTGACCGGAAACATGACCGAATACAAACAGTGTAGCTATTCCCTCCGCAAGGCAATCAAACAAGCTGAGCGTCAGTATAGAGACAAAGTAGAGTTGCAATTCAACGGCTCAGACACAAGAGGTATGTGGCAGGGTCTACAGTCAATCACAGACTACAAAAAGAAAACCAGTCCTGTCGCGGACCAGGATGTCTTGCTCCCAGACAGACTAAATAACTTTTTTGCCCCGCTTTGAGGACAATACAGTGCCACTGACACGGCCCGCAACCAAAACCTGCGGACTCTCCTTCACTGCAGCCGACGTGACTAAAACATTTAAACGTGTTAACCCTCGCAAGGCTGCAGGCCCAGACGGCATTCCCAGCCGCGTCCTCAGAGCATGCGCAAACCAGCTGGCTGGTGTGTTTACAGACATATTCAATCAATCCTTATCCCAGTCTGCTGTTCCCACATGCTTCAAGAGGGCCACCATTGTCCCTGTTCCCAAGAAAGCTAAGGTAACTGAGCTAAACGACTACCGCCCCGCCCGTAGCACTCTCTTCCGTCATCATGAAGTGCTTTGAGAGACTAGTCAAGGACCATATCACCTCCACCCTACCTGACACCCTAGACCCACTCCAATTTGCTTACTGCCCAAATAGGTCCACAGACGACGCAATCGCAACCACACTGCACACTGCCCTAACCCATCTGGACAAGAGGAATACCTATGTGAGAATGCTGTTCATCGACTACAGCTCAGCATTTAACACCATAGTACCCTCAAACTCATCATCAAGCTCGAGACCCTGGGTCTCGACCCCGCCCTGTGCAACTGGGTACTGGACTTCCTGACGGGCCACCCCCAAGTGGTGAAGGTAGGTAAGAACATCTCCACCCCGCTGATCATCAACACTGGGGCCCCACAAGGGTGCGCTCTCCTGTACTCCCTGTTCACCCACGACTACGTGGCCATGCACGCCTCCAACTCAATCATCAAGTTTGCGGACGACACTACAGTGGTAGGCTTGATTACCAACAACGACGAGACGACCTACAGGGAGGAGGTGAGGGCCCTCGGAGTGTGGTGTCAAGAAAATAACCTCACACTCAACGTCAACAAAACAATGGAGATGATTGTGGACTTCAGGAAACAGCAGAGGGACCCCCCTATCCACATCGACGGGACAGTAGTGGAGAGGGTAGTAAGTTTTAAGTTCCTCGGCGTACACATCTCGGACAAACTGAATTGGTCCACCCACACAGACAGCGTCGTGAAGAAGGTGCAGCAGCACCTCTTCAACCTCAGGAGGCTGACGAAATTCGGCTTGTCACCAAAAGCACCCACAAACTTCTACAGATGCACAATCGAGAGCATCCTGTCGGGCTGTATCACCGCCTGGTACGGCAACTGCTCCGCCCACAACCGTAAGGCTCTCCAGAGGGTAATGAGGTCTGCACAACGCATCACCGGGGGCAAACTACCTGCCCTCCAGGACACCTACAACACCCAATCTCACAGGAAGGCCATAAAGATCATCCAGAAGGCGAGGTCAGTACAGAGGTCAGTACAGGTGCATCAAAGCAGGGACCGAGAGACTGAAAAACAGCTTCTATCTCAAGGCCATCAGACTGTTAAACAGCCACCACTAACATTGAGTGGCTGCTGTCAACACACTGACTCAACACCAGCCACTTTAATAATGGAAATTGATGTAACAATATATCACTAGCCACTTTAAACAATGCTACTTAATATAATGTTTACATACCCTACATTATATACTGTACTCGTTATCATCTACTGCATCTTTATGTAATACATGTATCACTAGCCACTTCAAACTATGCCACTTTGTTTACACACCCTACATAACTCATCGCATATGTATATACTGTACTCGATACCATCTACTGCATCTTGCCTATGCCGTTCTGTACCATCACTCATTCATATATCTTTATGTACATATTCTTTATCCCTTTACACTTGTGTGTATAAGGTAGTAGTTTTGGAATTGCTAGGTTAGATTACTCGTTGGTTATTACTGCATTGTCGGAACTAGAAGCACAAGCATTTCGCTACACTCGCATTAACATCTGCTAACCATGTGTACAGTGGGGTGAGCAAGTATTTGATACACTGCCGATATTGCAGGTTTTCCTACTTACAAAGCATGTAGATGCCTGTCATTTTTATCAAAGGTACACTTCAACTGTGAGAGACGGAATCTAAAACAAAAATCCAGAAAATCACATTGTATGATTTTAAAGTAATTAATTAGCCGACAAGCAGCACTTGTCGGCTGCTTTTCAACTCATCCCAAACCATCTCAATTGGGTTGAGGTTGGGTGATTGTGGAGACCAGGTCATCTGATGCAGCACTCCATCACTCTCCTTTTTGGTCAAATAGCCCTTACACAGCCTGGAGGTGAGTTGGGTCATTGTCCTGTTGAAAAACAAATGATAGTCCCTGTCACACCCTGACCATAGTTTGCTTTGTATGTTTCTATGTTTTGTTTCCTGTCTTTGTGTTTGTTGCACCAGATAGGGCTGTTTCGGTTTTGCCACATTTATTGTTTTGTATTATGTTCATGTTGAGTTTACCTATTAAAAAACATGAACTATAACCACGCTGCATTTTGGTCCGCCTCTCCTTCCCAGGAGGAAAGCCGTTACAGAACCACCCACCACAACAGGACCAAGCGGCGTGGTGAAAAGCAGCAACAGCAGGAGAGGCAGCAGCAGCAGCAACAGCAAGAGAGGCAGAACTATTTGGAGAAATGGACTTGGGAGGAGATTCTAGACGGGAAAGGACCCTGGGCACAGCCAGGAGATTATCGCCGCCCCAAAGAAGAGCTGGAGGCAGCGAAGGCGGCGAGGCGTTGGTATGAGGAGGCAGCACGGCGGCGTGGAAGCCCGAGAGTCAGCCCCCCAAAAAATATTGGGGGGGCACACAGGGAGTATGGCGAAGCCAGGTAGGAGACCTGCGCCAACTTCCTGTGCTTACCGGGGGGGCGAGAGAGACCGGGCAGGCACCGTGTTATGCTGTGGAGCGCACGGTGTCCCCAGTGCGGGTGCATAGCCCGGTGAGGTACATACCAGCTCCTCGTATCGGCCGGGCTAGAGTGGGCATCGAGCCAGGTGCCATGAAGCCGGCTCTACGCATCTGGTCTCCAGTGCGTCTCCTTTGGCCGGCGTACATGGCACCAGCCTTGCGCATGGTGTCCACGGTTCGTCTGCACAGCCCAGTTCGGGCTATTCCACCTCGCCGCACTGGCAGGGCGACCGGCAGCATTCAACCAGGTAAGGTTGGGCAGGCTCGGTGCTCAAGAGCTCCAGTGCGCCTGCACGGTCCGGTCTATCCAGTACCACCTCCACACACCAGCCCTCCGGTGGCAGCCCCCCGCACCAGGCTGTCTCTTCGTCCCATCCCTACAGATGCTCCCGCCTGTCCGGCGCTGCCAGAGCTTCCGCCCCTCAGTCCAGAGGCGCCAGAGCTCCTCTGTCCAGCGCTGCCAGAGCCTTCCTCCTCTCCAGCGTTGCCGGAGCTGTCCGTCTGTCCAGAGCTGCTAGAGTCTCCCGTCTGTCCAGAGCTGCTAGAGTCTCCCGTCTGTCCAGAGCTGCTAGAGTCTCCCGTCTGTCCAGAGCTGCTAGAGTCTCCCGTCTGTCCAGAGCTGCTAGAGTCTCCCATCTGTCATGAGCCGCCTGAGTCGCCAGTCAGCATGGAGCCGCCAGAGTCGCCAGTCAGCATGGAGCCGCCAGAGTCGCCAGTCAGCATGGAGCCGCCAGAGTCGCCAGTCAGCATGGAGCCGCCAGTCAGCATGGAGCCACCAGAGCCGCCAGTCAGCATGGAGCCACCAGAGACACCAGTCAGCATGGAGCCGCCAGAGCCGCCAGTCAGCATGGAGCCGCCAGAGCCGCAAGTCAGCATGGAGCTGCCAGAGCCGCCAGTCAGCATGGAGCCACCAGTCAGCCAGGATCTTCCAGAGCCGCCAGTCAGCCAGGATCTTCCAGAGCCGCCAGTCAGCCAGGATCTTCCAGAGCCACCAGTCAGCTAGGATCTTCCAGAGCCGCCAGTCAGCCAGGATCCGCCAGAGCCGCCAGTCAGCCAGGATCCGCCAGTCAGCCAGGATCCGCCAGAGCCATCAGTCAGCCAGGATCTGCCAGTCATCAGCCAGTACGGAGCTACCCCTCAGCACTGAGCTGTCCCTCAGTCCCGAGCTGCCCCTCTGTCCCGACCTGCCCCTCAGTCCAGTGGGGTCATTTAGAAGGGTCGCCGTGGTTAGGAGGCCACGGAGGAGGACAATGAGGCGGACTAAGACTATGGTGAAGTGGGGGCTACGTCCAGCACCAGAGCCGCCACCGCGGACAGATGCCCACCCAGACCCTCCCCAATAGGTTCAGGTTTTGTGGCCGGAGTCCGCACCTTGGGGGGAGGGGGGGGGGGGGGGGGGGTACTGTCACACCCTGACCATAGTTTGCTTTGTATGTTTCTATGTTTTGTTTGGTCAGGGTGTGATCTGAGTGGGCATTCTATGTTGGATGTCTAGTTTGTCTGTTTCTGTGTTTGGGCCTGATATGGTTCTCAATCAGAGGCAGGTGTTAGTCATTGTCTCTGATTGGGAACCATATTTAGGTAGCCTGTTTTGTGTTGGGTTTTGTGGGTGGTTGTTTCCTGTTTTTGTGTTTGTTGCACCAGATAGGGCTGTTTCGGTTTTGACGCATTTATTGTTTTGTATTATGTTCATGTTGAGTTTACCTATTAAAAAGCATGAACTATAACCACGCTGCATTTTGGTCCGCCTCTCCTTCCCAGGAGGAAAGCCGTTACAGTCCCACTAAGCGCAAACCAGATGGGATGGCGTGACGCTGCAGAATGATGTGGTAGCCATGCTGGTTAAGTGTGCCTTGAATTGTAAATAAATCACTGACAGTGTCACCAACAAAGCACCCCCACACCATCACCTCCTCCATGCTTCACGGTTGGAACTACACATGTGGAGATCATCCGTTCACCTACTCTGCGCTCGCAAAGACACGGCGGTTAGAACCAAAAATCTCACATATGTTCTTCTCATTGGTGTCCTTTAGTAGTGGTTTCTTTACAACAATTTGACCATGAAGGCCTGATTCACAAAGTATCCTCTGAACAGTTGATGTTGATGTGTCTGTTACTTGAAAAATAAATACAAGTTCTGATCCCTTCTATTCTCATAGTTTCTACAGATTGTAAATTAACAAAACATTTTAGCTAAAAGTATTATTACATTATTGATCGATTGACTATGACTTTTCAAATCACCAAGTAGTGCTATATGCAGAGTTAGCTCCAGGTAAATGTTGCAATTCTTCGGCCATCCCTGGACCTGCGACCAAAAACAAGCTATATATGGACAGTACCAAAACAAATGATTGATTGTCTCTTCGCAGCAAAATCTGCAGAGCTGGGGTGGTTGTTTCCCCATAACATTCTATTGGTTGCAAGAATTTTGTATAATTTAAATTGAAAAAGTTTTGAAACCGGTGTCATTTTGCGTATCAGTTCATAAAACGTGCCATGGAATCGGTACATCGAAAATCCCTTCCCAAATATTTTGCAATCTATATGACACAGCTGTCAATTTTTTGGTCCTTAAATGAAAGTGGTATACTTTTTTATTTATCACAATTTCCTTAAACTAATGTTGGTCTTTATGTCAGAGTTTACTAGGAGTGGTGGGTTGGAGTTAGGCGCAGAGAGCAGAGCGTTCGGTAAATCGTAATATTTATTCTCCAGCATAAAACGGTCACGCCAAAATACAGGGCGCATGAAACAGACCAGCCCAAACACAGGACAAAACAGTCCGGAGACAACAAACACGCAAACACATCCACAACCAACAGAGTAACAATCCCGCACAAACCTAGGCGGACCTAACAGGCTTAATTAAAGAAACATAAATCAAGAAACAAAACAGGGAACATGTGCAACCAATAAGACAAAACTAAACGAAAAAGAAAAAGGGATCGGTGGTGGCTAGTAGACCGGCGACGAAGACCGCCAAGCGCCGCCCGAACAGGCAGGGGAGCCACCTTTGGGCAGCCGTAATGCACGGCTGCCCAAACAAGTTCCAAACTTTTACCCATTCCACTTGCCTCTTTCGTTTTTGCGTTAATGCTGCAATTAGTTGAATGTAATGTTGTGTAGAGCAGACAATTCCATATATTTTTGTTCGCTGCATGTGTGCCATAACTCCACCAATTATATTTATGATATCATTTACAAAGATTATACCTATTTTTTTACATTTTATTTTTTAAATCAATGAGTTAGTATATTTGCGTTTAATCACAATAGTTGTTGTATTATTTGTTCTGTCTTTTCTGGTGGACTAAAGTGAAATTGCAACCAACTTTCTAACAGATGTCTCTTTCCATTCATCAAATGGCGCGAGTGCACAGTGCACTGTTGGGTTGCTGAATGCATTTTAGACGAGTGGACGAACATATGCATGTACCCTACTTTTTGAAGTAATTTGTTTGACAATAAGATGAAAACATCATGACTGGTAAAGTTCATGCCAAATTAAAAGGTAATCAAAATGTATTTTGACAGTTAAATTACATGCCTTTACTATTAGGCTCATACATTTTTTTATAGGAACATCCTGTCTAGCAGGAACTATTTTGGAGTTGTTAAAACAATTTTCAGGAGTCCTGGCGACATACTACCAGTGAATCAATGTTGTAATATGGGCAATAAAAAGGCTACCTCTTCATCCAAACAAAGAGTTGGCTTGGATGGATTCAAAAGCACCAATTCTAGGATCCAATTGAACATGTCTTTAATATATCCATGTTTGCTCCAATTGACCAACTGAACACAACTGATATTAACTGACCCCAACCAACAGTGCTGAAGGGTTCACATCCTCATTCAAAATGGCGGTGGCCCGTTCTCTCACCTGAATGAAACTGGGCCGTGCAGCAGAGGCCCTTCCCGCGTGTCGTCCGGTATACAGGCCACACACACACTCTGGTGGCGGGGGGCAGGTGTGTCAGACGTGTGGACAGTAAGTTGGGGGGCAGGTAGAAGGAGGAGCGCTGGGCGGTGGTAGAGCCGTGGCCGTCCTGTCCCTCCCAGGTGAGCCAGTAGCCCCTGAGGCCGTCCATGCTGGCTTTCCAGTCCACCTGCACAGAGTCACTGCCCACCGTGGTCAGCTGCAGGTCTGCAAGATCCGGCCTCACTGAGAAGGGGAGGAGGTAGGGATGGGATTCATTTTCCAAAGTACACTTTGGCAATATATACATTGTTACGTCATGCCAATAAAGCAATTGAAATTAAATTGAGAGAGAGAGAAAAAGGCCGGCGTGCTGCATCTGTACAGTGGTATGTGAAGGGTAATGGTACATTTAGCATTTTCCCATTTTATTGCTTCAGTTTAAAGACATTGAGGCTAATCCCATACCGCATCTGTGCCTAAGAACATATCCTTAATGCTATATGCTCCTTACCCTCCTCAGTGCACACTTTGACAGACATGGACCTCTCCTGGCCATAGGAGTGACGGGCGCTCACGGTGACCAAGTACTGGGTGTCTGGCTGGAGGTTGGTCAGCATGGTGGAGTTCTGCCCCCGGCCCACAGTAGTCATGTGGAGCTTCCCCCCCGGGAGCGCTGAGTACTCCACCTGGAAGCTCTGGACAGACTCTGGCTGCAGAGGACCCCAGCTCACCCTCACACTATTGGCCTCTGAGTCCGACACCGTCACCACGGCTGGGCTCAACACCTCTGAGGAGACGATAAGTTATATGTAATAATATAATATTAAAATATATATATTATCTGGTGATTTACCAGGTGCTTTTGTCGAATGTGACTTCAGAATATTCGGTATACAGTGTGCCCATGCTGGACACTACCCCAAAGATATAACATCCCAACCAACTGAGCCAACATTGTTACAATTAACAATGTAAATGTTGTAAAGGTCAAATGTAAACATGCCACCTCTTACCTGGCTTAGTGGTGAAGGTGACGGAGAGGGGGTTGAGCACCTGCAGGTTGGACTCAGGAGTCAGTGTGGCTGTGTAGGTGGTGTCTGGCTTTAGTCCCGTCAGCCTGGCCGTGCTAGAGTCCCCTGGCCGGGTGAGTCTCTGGTACTGGCCACCGCTGGTACTGGGGCTGGTACCAGGCCCCCCTGCTCCTCCTCCAACCACTCCCCCACTGGGAGCCGGTCCAAACCGGATGTCATAATAACCGTTTAATCCGGCCAGAACCGGTCGCCAGTGCAGCACAGCGCTGTCTGTGGACACATCTCGCACCTGGAGCCGTTCAGCCCAGAGGATCTCTGTTAGAGGAGAGACAGAACGAGACCGGAGGACAGAAACACTGGTGAAATATAAAACTCCACTTTAAATTGAAGGACATGCTCATTGTAATGGCTGAAATTGAATGAATGGAACGGTATATTGGGACGATGGCGGTATACCGTTCCATTCATTCCATTCCAGCTATTACTTGAGCCACCCTCCCTTCACCAGCCTCCTCTTGCCTAAACACCTTTACGACCATATTATCAGTGTGCGGATTCCTTTCTCTCACTGGTGAGCATTCATCCTTGGATAACCAGAACAAGATGGCAAAAAAGAGAGAAGGATGAAAGAGAGAAGCTCAGACAGACACACAGACTGTGGGTTCCCCAATGCATTCACAATGTATGCCATAAAACCCCTCGAAATAGACAACCCAGTTCTGAAGATACTTTTGTAACAAATAGCAAACCCAAGAAAGGTTTCAGTGTCAGAGGATAGGAACTTCAGGCACTCGCTAGAGGGACCATGGATTTCTCCTTCTGTGTCGTAAAGAACCTGTATTTACACTATGCGTCTGCCCATCACTACAGTATGCATCCTGTCTTAGAGTTACATACGTTTACTGGAAGTGATTGCGTCCATATGACTGCTACTCTATCTGACCAGAGAAATACCCTCTATATATCTCTGGCACCATAGAGGGGCACGGTAGGATCATTTTATTATTAATAGCCCCCCCTCTCTCATTACAGTCTAGCATACACTGTCTCTGCATCCCTCTGTGTCTCACAGTCTCTAGGAGTGGGTATGTGATAAAGGAGTAGGATGGAGAAATGCATTTGTACAGTCTAGAGTAGAGCTCAAAAGAAGGGGTCAGGTCCATGTCAATTGCTGTCAATTGAGGAATCAAATTGGACACACACACTCACCAATAATGGCATCCCTCAGGTCCTCGGTGATGATACTCATATCGTCGATGTCCACAAAGTACAGGTGTGACTCCACAGGTGGGGTGACCACCTGCCGCAGCACCTGGTAGTTCCCGTGGCCCGTGGAGATTACCAGAATGGCTACGCCCTCCTCTCTCAGCTCCTCCATTGGTCCAATCACATCACCCGGCTTCACCCCGTCCGTCAGCCACACTAGAACCCTGGGTAGCTCTGCCCTGGCCCCCCTGGCCCCTCCAGGCTTCAGCACCCAGTCCTTGGCCATCCTGAGGGCCTCCTCTGTATTGGTATCGCCCCTCAGAGCCTTGGTGTTCCCCAGTGCCTCCTGGAGGCCAGATTGGGTATTGTGGGCGTCAAAGCCAAACTCGAGGCGGGGTTGGGTGCCCACCTGCAGTAGCCCCACCCTCACCTGGTCCTCACCCAATGAGAAGGGGAGGAGGAGCTCGGACAGGAAGCCCAGCATGCGGGAGTACTCATAGGATGAGACGCTGCCTGAGGAGTCCAATAGGAAGAGGATGTCGCCCTCACAGCAGTTCAACACTGAGAGAAAAGGAAAGGAGAGCGTTACAGATGGTGGACACTAGATTTTTACAGATATAGGGTATATAGAATATAGATTCATATCTATAGGCTATAGCTATAGAATATAATGCTAATATTATGTGAAAATGAATAACTGAATAAGTCACAGCATACTGTTGAGAATTAAATACTCCCAGAGTTAAGCAATATTTACACCACTGATGGGGAACTTTCTATAAGCATAGTGCTTATAGTAGATGTGTGAGATGCACTACAATTAGTGTATGTGGGAAACAGGGAAACAATGTGGTATAGTTATTTGTTTACCCACAAACTTACCGTAGAGAAGCAAACTAATTATTAATGATAGCCAGCCAAACATTTACAGGGATAAGTACAATCCCAGAACTCACTGAGACTGTGTGGAGCATCTGTGGGAAAACCCACTACTATATTCAACTTTCTCTCTCTTTTCTCACTCTCTCTCTGATTCCTTCTCCCTCCCTTAACTTTTTCCAGTGGTCCTCCTTCTGTTCAGTATGTGAGTGTGCACACACTGGCACACACTGGCACACACACACACACACACACACACACACACACACACACACACACACACACACACACACACACACACACACACACACACACACACACACACACACACACACACACACACACACACACACACACACCCACACACACACACACAAAGAATCTCCCCCTCACCATCCACCTCTTTGGAACAACACTATCCCACAGTCATTAAAACCTTTATAGAAAATGCCATAAGTCTGAAAGCGGGAGAAACTGAAACAAAATGAAAAGAGAAAAAATGTGTGGAGAGGTGTGAACTGTCTCTGGAAAGGAAATGAGTGGAAAACAAGTAATTACAGCAATAAGACCAGATCAAAACAAACAGGCCAACCTAAAATAAGGGATGAAGAAGTGAGCTAGATCAGAGGAGTGGTGGCCAGATGAGGGATGGATGAAAATGCTGTCATAACATTTAGACTAGGCAACATTTTACAAATATTCCATATTTCATAACAGTAGCAGGGAACAGTGCTTCTCATTAAAGAGAGAGAGAGAGTGAGTAAGAAGGGGTGAGGGGGAGAGGGGGAGAACTGTAGGAACTCCTTATATTGGTGTTATAAGGAGGAGGGTAGGTTGGAGGTGGGGATAGAGAGAGAAATGTTAAGGGGGAGGTGTGTATTGGCAGTTCCATTTGTGAGAAGAAGAGGAATGTTTGGTAGTAGACGTATACCCATATACAGAGAGAGAGAAAGAGAGCGAGAGAGCGAGAGAGCGAGAGAGAGAGGGATAGTGAGAGAGACGTGCCATGTTCATTTTCTAGCGTTGAGTGCTTTGGAATATCATTATTTTCATTGGGCCCTTCGCAATGAATTTCTTAACGCTTCAATTTGACACTCGATGTGTGGTCACTGTACTGATAAGAGTGTAGTGTTGAAAGAAGAGTGTGCACTCAAGCATGCACACACGCACGCATGCACACACACACATCTGGACTTTGTACTCCAGCTCTCTAAGAGGGAGGGGCTGCAGTTACACTGCACATATGGCCTCTAATGTTAAGCCCCAGTAAACTGTAGTTCTGTCTGTGTCTCTCTGGTCTCTATGTTTACTGTAAACCAACTGTTTGGGTCTGAACTGTCTTGTACATTAGTATTAGCTTTATTGCGGTGTTAGGTTTACAGTACACCCTGAACAAGCTTGACAAATACCGTATATTAGTGGTTACACACTGAATGTAAATTATGAAACCACAGAGCCTTCATGGGCATGGGAGTAACTGACAATAACTCTTTAGACCTGCTTCACACATGCACACACACACACATACATACACACACACACACGTATGCATGTATTCTTGCATGTGCGCGCACACACACACACAGCTCAGATGTGTTACAAAAAGGCCTCCTCCACAGCTCTTCTTGGTTCTAAAACATCATGTGGTTATATCACCATCAGTAGGCTATAAATACATCATCACATGGGATCAAACCTGGATCATCTGTGATTCTCTGCCAGTCTTTAGTATTAAAAGCATTTCTATTAGTGGAGGCTGCTGAGAGGAGGAAGGGGAGGACCATCCTCCTCCGTGAATTTAATAAAAATTTAAAATTGTAAAACATTGAAAAAGTTATAATTTTTAGATAAAACTATACTAAATATATTCACATGACCAAATAATTTATTAAAACACAGTAGCCTCAACAGCACTTTGTAGGGTAGCACCATGGTGTAGCCGGAGGACAGCTAGCTTCCATTCTCCTCTCGGTACATTGACTTCAATATAAAACCTTGGAGGCTCTTGGTTCTCACCTCCTTCCATAGACTTACACAGTAATTATGACACCGGAGGACGTCCTCCAACCTATCAGAGCTCTTACAGCATGCACTGACATGTTGTCCACCCAATCAAATGATCACAGAATGAATCTAGTACTGAAAGCATAAGCTACAGCGAGCTAGCACTGTAGTGCATAAAATATGGTGAGTAGTTGACTCAAAGAGAGAGAAAGATAATAGTTGAACAGTTTTCAACAAATTAATTTCTTCAAAAATGAAGGCGAAGCAAGAGAGAGAGAGAAAGAGAGATCTTTTTTTATTTCATTTTCAGTTTAACTTACTTAGCTAGCAAATGCAGCTGGCTAGTTTAGTTACTCAAACACCTCAAACAGAGGGATGCTATGTTTGCTAGCTGGCTATGACTATCCAACACAACACTGAAAGTCTTCCAAGTCAAGGTAAGATTTTCGTTTTATTAATGTATTGTCACCAGGGCCT
Source organism: Oncorhynchus kisutch (assembly GCF_002021735.2). Taxonomy (NCBI): domain Eukaryota; kingdom Metazoa; phylum Chordata; class Actinopteri; order Salmoniformes; family Salmonidae; genus Oncorhynchus; species Oncorhynchus kisutch. Next base: position 61,875,420 of record NC_034190.2, on the reverse strand, counting down.
GCCGGTCTAAATACTTACTGACTATACACTGTAGCATTACTGCATGATTGTAGTGGGTTTACTAACACATTAGTTATATTAGCTATGTTGACTAGGACGTTACTTTAGCTAATATGGAGACAATGATGTAGGCTGTGTGTTGCAGTTATGACATGGTTTGGCTTGGAAAGTTTTTTTTAACCTGGTCACATACAGCTGATGTATTGTTCATTGAAGTCCACAAACAAAGGGAAAATGTGAGAGGAGGAGAGTGCATAGAGGCTAGAATGAATACATTGTGGCTACTATGAAAGTGATTAGGGGTGTATTCATTCTGCCGATTCTGTTGAAAAACGTTTCTTAAACGGATGCAAATGAAACGGAGATGAAAAAAATAGCTACATTTGTTTAATAGAAACTCTCATTTGCAACTGTTGGACTAATGATTACACCCTAGATAAGCTAGATACAGGCAAGAGTGTGTAAGGCAGTATTGAATGTGTCACTGTCTGGCCATGTGTCACTGTCTGTTTTTCTCTCAACCTGTGTGCACCTACGTTGTAAACTTTTATTCATAGGCTAGGTTGTAGCAACCTTATGATGGATATAGGGAAAACTTGAGTATCATGTAGTAGCCTAAACCTATCGATGTTACATTGAACTGGGTTGAATGGAACATGAATGACAGTCTTCCAACATGCAGCAACGGCACTGACCGCAACTGATTTCTATGTTTGAGTGAGACGCATAGAAAGTAATTAAGCTATGTTAGTCAAAGCCTGTCTATTCTCTATAGATGGAAGTCTGTGTGAGAAGTCTAATGTTCTGTCTGTCCACTGTATACATACACTGAGTCATAAAGACAGACCACTGACAGATGGAACTGACTCACCAGCAAGTTTAGTTTTCACCATTACAGTATATGTTATGAGCTCTAACTACCACATGCATGGTTGTAACAAGCATTCAGTAATTAGTAATGGTGTTATAATCAATCATTTGTTTTAATTTACATCGCATGTAATAATAAGCACAACAATTTCACATAGTGTTAAAGTCAGGAACAGATATCAACATACACTGAGTATACCAACATTAGGAATGCCTTCCTTATATTGGCCAACGGAACAGCCTCAATTCTTCAGGGCATGGACTCTACAAGGTTTCAAAAGCATTCTACAGGGATGATGACCCATGTTGACTTCAATGCTTCCCACAGTTTTGTCTAGTTAGCTGGATGTCCTTTGGGTGGTGGACCATTCTTGATACACACTGGAAACTGTTGAGCGTGAAAAACCCAACAGCACTTAAAATATTTTGTCTGTCCCATTCACCCTCTGAATGGCACACATGTCAGAAAAGGCTTAACAATCCTTCTTTAACCTGTCTCCTTCCCTTCATCTACACTGACTGAAGTGGATTTAACAAGTGACATGAATAAGGGATCATAGCTTGGATCATAGCTTTCACCTGGTCAGTCTATGTCATTGGAAAGAGCAGGTGTTCTTAATGCATTGTATACTCAGTGTATATTACTGTCAAAGTTGTAGAAATTATATGACAGATGATACAAGTATTGTGCCTTTAATATAATAACACCAGTCGGAGATTTCTCCTCCCTAGTCTCTCAGTCACCCCACCACTAGACCATCGGCCACCACCTGCAATGCTCACCTTCTTCAGTTGCTGAGTTTTGACCACAGGATTTTCGCAGGAACATTCCAACCAGTATACAAGTAAACAAAATCCGATTCTCCATCTCAAGTGTTTATTGTGATCAATTTCGGTAGAAAGAATTATGATGATATCAATAGGGGTTCCTCCAAAAATGTGTTCATTTCCTGAACCGTCGCTCCAACTGAAATGGTAATGAGCCTTCCATTCAGGATACTTAGGCAATAAATTGCGGCTTGAAACTTCATATCCCAAATTCTCACTTTCACCGAGACTTTCCCGTTTTGTTTCCGCTTTTCTGGAACATTACATTCTTGTAATATTTCCCACAGATCAAATGTTGTCTGTTGGTTGCTCTGGTAGCCTCCGTGAGTTAGTGCGCGCAAGTTAAAAAGCGCGAGCATTCTAGTCGGTTCTTCGCACTGACCCCCCCTCCCCTCCAGTGTTCACTCCCTTATTTCTTAACCGTCTTTCAAGACACTTCGAATAGCAATAGGCGTAAGAGCTCTGGCCAAACGTCATTGCTCTGGAAAGGTGCCCATTTTCTCATATCTTTACATTTTATGGCAAACTAGACAATATTGCAAAAAGTGAAGAGAGTCTTTAAAATGTAAAACAATATAAGGAAGAATTTAAACTTTCAGCTTTGAAATTAACTGATGGAGATGTATAATTATCTAGACAATTAAAACTAAGAAATGCAGTTAATTATGGAGCCTTATCTGAGGGACACTGACTTTCAGCACTAAAATCCTTGGAATGAGAGTGCCTTTTCAAGATCATAGGTCCAGGGGTGGAATGGTTTTGTGGTATTTTGGGCAAATGCCAGATGGGCTGGTCCATTTTTAGACAAGTGGGCCTGTCTGACTTGGGTTTTTTGCACAAAATAATAATGATCTGGTGAATAATGGGGGCCTCAAGGAATAAAATGGGCCGATGCGGGGGGCCTCAAGGAGAAACATTTGCTGGTGTGGGGGCCTCAAAGGGGAAGAAATGGTCAGGTGTATTAGAAATGCCAAGGATGTTTTCTGGTTCCAGTCCACTCCTGGATAGGCCTACATGTAGGCTATTGTCTATTTCATTTGTTGGCCTTCCACTGGGCACAGACATCATCAGTTCAACGTCTACTTTTTATGTACATTTCGCTGAGTTATCAACTAACATGAATTCAACATGAAATCAACATTTCTACATGTCATTGGATTTTGGTTAAAAGTTGGGAGGAAAAAAGGCTAAATTCTCTTACCGTTGATGACGTTTTGCAAATCAAATCAATTTTTCTTGTTGATTTAAAGTCATCATATCACATTGCATTTTGTTGTTGTTGAAGTGACGTGGAAACAACGTTGATTCAACCAGTTTTTGCCCAGTGGGCATGTTTAGATAAATGTGAGACTATAAGAACATGGGACACAATTATGGCGGCAAGCTCTTGGACTTCAGCATCAACTGCTCAAGTTGGCGAAATAGATTCCATGGGAAATATAATTTTTGATTGAATTGCATCAGCCTATAGTGCCTCAGGAGATTTGGAGAATGTGATATTGAGATGGTGTCTGTTTGAGAATGAAAGGCAGTGTGCTTATGAGAGAGAGACCGAGAGAGAAAGAGCGAGAGAGAGAGAGGTGAGGAGGAGTGGGAATAGGGTAGAAGACGATAGTGGGAATTAAGACAAGGGACAAAGGTCTGATGTCTGGAGACCTCGGTGACACATCACATGACCTAAGCTTATTTCTATTGTAACAGAACACCCCATCACACACCTAGTAACTAAACACTGAGTCTATACAAACCTGTGAAAGATAGGCGCTGTTCTATGAAAGATAAGTAGTTGACCATTTCCAAACAGAATAGTATGTTGTGTTTGACCTACAGTATTGAGTGGCTGTTTTGAATCGTGTTTCCCACACACCAAACTTGCCCTTACATGCAACCCCTTCTGCCCCCCTCAGTCTGGTCACTGACCCCACTGTATAGTTTACTGTTTATGTCTTCAGATGGGAGTCCAGCTCTTTTAACTGTTCAATAAGCAGTACATCGGTTAGAAATACCCACCTGGAATAACTTTGCAGTGGTATGTGTGTATCGTATATATATGTGTGTGTGTGTGTGTGTGTGTGTGTGTGTGTGTGTGTGTGTGTGTGTGTGTGTGTGTGTCCATGGCATGCAGGTTTTAACTGATGGATCAGGTAAGTGGCCCGGCTGTATGCTATTCACATAACATGTTGCTACCGGGGGACCAGGGGAAAGCATAGGTTATGAAACCATACGTGGTTGTCTTTGTTCTCTTATTTGCACATTCCCTATAAAGAGTAGTAAGCTCCTCTGAGATTCATGTGTCTTTGGAGAACAGTTTCATTGAAAGCGGTTGGGTAAAGCTGCAAAGAGTGGTTAGTTGACCATTTTTGGCAGTGGACAAGGCTATGGGAATAAGGGAGGAAGGGAAGTGAAAGAGTAAGGGAGGTGGAAGACGCAGACAGATGGATGACGAGTCCCATATGACAACCCTCGCAGTGTGACAACATGGAAACACAGAGAAACAGCATTACGTGAGAGGAGAGATCTATTTTGTTGAATTCTGAACACTTAAAGTTTATACAACTGAGCACCATTTGTAATTGGGCTTTATACAGTCTCTTGACACTTTGGCACATAGTAGCGCTCCCGCTGTTATTTACCATTAAAACTTTGGCCCCAGTGCTTCTGGCATCACAATGGAAATTCCATTTCATTAGTAAAGACAGTTCTTTCCTTCACTACTTGCCAGTTATTCCCCCTTCTTTGGTGAGATTGAGACATTTTAGGTTTATGTAGCATGCCATGTTCTGATGCCATTTGACTTGGACACCAGCCATAAATAAAAGTAAAAATAAGTCAGGAAGGGGAAGTCAGAGGGGTTTCCCATCACTGGGCCGTGTTGACCTTCTTATTTGCCAAAAATGCACAGAGTCTTCCTGGCACGCTCTGACCCTTCTGTTCCTGCATCACTAGATCACCCTGCTCATGGCGTCTGGATCCTGCACATTGCTTATCCTGTAAGCTTTTTTACCAGGTCTGTTTGTGAAGTACTGATAGTTTTTATTTTACAGTTTCCTGTCTGTTCTCAGGGTGATGGTGAGATACTGGTCCAAAGGGTAACAGAGGAATTCCAAGCCAAGGGCAGATGCTATGTACACTGTAACTGTTTTATGGTTGCTTCTTAGTAAAATGACTAGCCAAATGCAGGACATCCCTTACAAAAAAATGACATATAAAAAAGATACACATTTATTAAATGTAGAGTTGACATACAAACATCACATTTCAACATGAGGAGAATAGCGTCTTCACCTCACATGTGAATTGCATGTTCACATTTGAAAAACATTAACATGTGAAAATCCATTTGCTGTTGTACATGTAAGAAACCTCCACATGTGTAAATCTCACTTTCTCATGTTGAATTACAAGTTCACATGTGAAAAACAATCACGTGACAATCGCATTTGCAGTTTTCCATGTAAGAAAACTCCACATGTGAAAATTGCAAGTTAACATGTAGGGGTGAAATAGTGTTATTCTCCTCATTTGAAAAGGTGGTGTTAACATGTTGCAGTAGCAATGTTTCCTCAAATTCTGTAATGCCATTCTGTAAAAAGGTTACTTAGCCTACCCGAGTAGAATAATTGAAGTGCATTAAAATGAGTGATTTCTTATTTCTGAGCCATCCACTCCATTATTATTGTAGTAATCCATAATGTTGCTTTTGATATATATGTATACTTAGCGCTACACTAGGGAGAGTCATTCGGAGTGTTACTGCTGCTGGGATGCGCCTCTCTTCTTCGAACGCGTTGCTCCTTGACAATTGGAAGAAGCACAGAAAAAGAACAAAGAAGCTAGCTCTCCGTGTGTCTTTATTTTTTTTATCCTATTTTCTGGTTTGTAGGTTTGGTAACTTTTTTTTTTAAATCCAGAGATAACATGTTTATTTGGTCATTTTGATGTATAATTGAATTATTTTGACCAACTGAAAAACGAGGGAGATTTTTGCCATTCACATGCTCACTTTTGTATTTTTACCAACTAGGGCTCATATTGAGTGTATTTAAATGTGTACATGTATTTTAGAAGGTAAATTTTTATGAAATTTGTATCTAATGGTCGCATGTTAACCGCTAGCTAGCTTATTGATAGGCGAGCCATCCATTTCCTCCTAGCTAGCTATTTGTAGCTTCTGTAATTGTTAGCGGTCCATTGATTTGTGTTACATTTAATTACACAGGCCTAAAAGGGATTTTAAGGAATTTGAAAATGTGTGAATGTGTTTGCTTTAGGAACGAATGTTGACAGATTATTTTCCACAAAAAGATGATTTTGAATTAGGGCTGTCAGAGTTAATCAGTTAATTCGAGCACATTTTTGTGCACAATTTATAAAAAAAAAAAATTATTGCATTGTCTGAAAGCATTCAAAATGCACAAAAACATCAAAAAATACATCATCTATACAGCTAAAAATGCAATGTCAAAACAAGTTAACATTGAGGTTAAAGAAAATGTGCTTTATCAATTTACATGATTTTGCTAAGCATTACTTTGGACAAAATCAAACTGTCAGTATTCTGGTAATGCTTTTTACATAAAATATCTTAAATTAAATTATTACTTTAAATTCTGAATTTGTGATTTTCTGATTTGATTAACTCGATTACATTTTTAAACATTTGACAGACCTATTTTGAATTGAACAGTCAATATTCTGAGATTGAGAGAAATTGATAATAAATGGGAAGAAAACCCAATTTGTTGGCCATCTTGGTCGAATGGTCAAGACATTGACATTTTTTATTACATTTTATTTTAGAATTTTACCCCCTTTTTCTCCCCGATTTCATGGTATCCAATTGTTACTAGCTACTATCTTGTCTCATCGCTACAACTCCCATACAAGCCAGCGGCACCAATGTGTTGGAGGAAACACCGTGCACCTGGCAACTTTGGTTAGCGCGCACTGCGCCCGGCCTGCCACAGGAGTCGCTGGTGCGCGATGAGACAAGGATATCCCTACCGGCCAAACCCTCCCTAACCCGGACGACGCTAGGGCGTCGACAGAGCATGACAGAGCATGGGCGTGAACCCAGAGTCTCTGGTGGCACAGGTGGTGCACAGTACTTTGACTTTGTTTTCATGGATATGTCAAACATTATGTATGTTGAATTTAGGGAGGTAAACATACTACACTCATCTGTGCACTGTCTTTGTGTGAATGAATGACAACTGCTATATTCATCTAGCAATGATAAACATCTGTGCTATAATCTGCATTGAGTCTTTCCCAAATTCTAGGGGCCCTCTATGCAACATTTCAAGATTCCATAGTGAAATATTACAGTTTCCCATATTGCCAAGATCGACTCATGAAAGTTTTCTCTAAAGATGTGCTGTCTTCTCCAGAGGACTGGCCTTATTGTGACAAGGACTGTCTATATTTAGAGTTGGGGGTCCAATGTGGTCATGCTGATAAATGGCTCATTTACAGAGAAACAGATGGGGGTAAGTCTTTCACAATTTACACTGACATGGATATATCTAAATAGCCAGTCTATTTATGACATGATAACTGGCTTTGTAATTCATTTCTCTTAACAATTTGTTCAGATGTGGTTACAGTACTAATTATATTCTACAATTTAATGGATAAACAGAAAATGTATGATTTTCATACAACACTGTTAATAACTTTGTTAATAACATTTAATAGAAAATGTATCAGCCAAATGTTATTTTTTCTTGTACTATGACTTGAACTTCCATTCAATAGTTCGTCATTTGGTAAAAATATACAGCAAGTTATTCAGTAGCCATGGACCAAGGTCAGTGTCATGAGTCATCGATGTCAGAGTTCTACAAGCCAAGCTCTTACTTCAACGTTCTGTCATACAATCTGGTGGAAAGACTAAACAATTCAAATGTACCACAACACAAGTGCTCACAAACCTCCAGCTCTGTGCAGAAGTGTTTTTGTCACTGTTCACATTATAAGGAGTCCACCTCTCCAGCTACAAGGCCACACTCTTCTATCTCCCTCTCTTCTTCTCCACCTAGGCCCCCCTTTATCCTTCGTTATCTCTCTTCTTCTCTGAACCAACACCTCACAAAGAAGGGCACCCATTGGTATAAAGCAGAAATTGAATATCCCTTTGAGCATTCTGAAGTAATTCATTACACTTTGGGATGGTGTATCAATACATCCAGTCCCTACAAAGATACAGTCGTCCTTCCTAAATCAGTTGCCAGAGGGGAAGGAAACCACTCAGGGAATTCACTGTTTGGACAATGGTGACTTTAAAACAGTAACAGAGTTAAATGACTGTGATAGGAGAAAACTGAGGATGGATCAACACATTGAAGTTACTCCACAATACTAACCTAAATGACAGAGTGAAAAAAGGATGCCTGTTCAGAATTTAAAATATTCCAAAACATGCATCCTGTTTGCAATAAGGCACAAAAGTAAAACTGTTAAAAATGTGTCAAACTATTGAACTTTATGTCCTGAGTGTTATGCTTGGGGCAAATCCAACACAACACATCACTGAGTGTCATACCTTCAAGCACAGTGAAGGCTGAATCATGGTATGGGTATGCCTGTCATCGGCAAGGACTAGGGAGTTTTTCAGGATGAAAATAAACTAAATAGAGCTAAGCACAGGCAGGATCCTAGAGGAATTCAGTATGCCATCCAACAGACACTGGGAGACAAATTCACCTTTTATCAGGACAATAACAAAAACAAAAGACCAAATATACACTGGAGTTGTGTACCAAGATGACATTGAATGTTCCTGGGTGGCCTAGTTCCAGTTTTGACTTATGGCAAGACTTGAAAATAGCTATCTAGCAATGATCAACAACCAACTTGACAGATTTCTTTTTTTTAAAGAATAATGTGCAAAATATTGTATAATCCAGGTGTGCAAAGCTCTTAGAGACTTACCCAGAAAGACTCATAGCTGTAGTCACTGCCAAAGGTTATTCTAACATGTATTGGCTCAGGGGTGTGAATACTTACGTCAATTAGATATTTCTGTATTTTATTTTCAATAAATTTGCTAAAATCTCTAAAAATATGTTTTGACTTTGTCATTATGGGGTATTGTCTGTAAATGGGTGAAAAATGTTTTTTATGTAATCCATTTTTAATTCAGGCTATAACACAACAAAATGTGGACTAAATCAAGGGGTATGAATACTTTCTGAAGCGATTGTTTACACACACTGCTTACATACGTGCAAACCTTACTTTCCGTTATATCTGTACTCACTAGTACTCACTAGTCCTCTAAGCAAGGATCTGCTAAGAGTTGGCCATTGTGTTTTCCTGATCCAGGTACCATAGCTGGGGGTCATAGACTATATGAATGTGTTTGTGTGCATTCTTCTTTTGCTTCTTTATTTCTGGAGCGAGTGGATGCAAGTAAGGGTTTACTTTATGAAACCTTTGATTGGTTGCCAAGTTCTCCAAATCTCTCTGAACCTGCCCTAACAGATTCCACTGCGGATGTACCCACAGCTGCACATCCCAGTTCCTGTGAGCTAAACACAACAACAGTGTGTGTGTGTATCTGAGTGTGCAACTGCATGTACATCTCGTGGAGACAGACAGCAGTGCAAACCTGCACTCATATCTCTCACAAGATGTGTAATGTGGTGCAACCAGAAGTTGCACTTGACACATTTATGAAATTGCTTATTGCAGTTACTAATAAGCATGCACCCATTAATTAAGAAAATGAAGGAAAATGGTATGAATGAGAGGGACGAGGCAAAAGGAATGGCAAATAAGTCTGGCTGCACAGCTGATTGGCAAACGTACTGTATATTGAGAAATCAGGTGACTAAACTAAACAAAAAGAACTAGAAACTGTATTATGAAACAAAGAAAAATTATATGAAGGATGATAGTAAAAAGCTTTGGAGCATCTTAAATTAAATTTTGTGCAAAGAAATGCGAACTCTGCTCCATCCTTCATTGAATCAGATGGCTCATTCATCACAAAACCAATGATATTGTCAACTACTTTAATGATTTTTTTGCATTGGCAAGATTAGCAAACTTAGGCATGACATCCCAACAACAAACTCTGAACATACAGATCCATGTATAACTAAACAAATGATGAAAGACAAGCATTGTAATTTTTTTTCTCCGGAAAGTGAGTGTGGAAAATGACATTGTTTGTTGTTGTCTATCAACAATGACAAACCACCTAGGACTGACAATTTGGATGTAAAATGAGTGAGGATGATAGCAGACTATATTGCCACCCCTATTTGCCATCTCTTCAATCTAAGCCTACAGGAAAGTGTGAGCACTCAGGCCTGGTGGGAAGCAAAAGTCATTCCGCTACCCAAGAATAGTAAAGCAACCTTTACTGGTTCAAACAGACGACCAATCAGCCTACTACCAAGCCTTAGTAAACTTTTGGGAAAAAATGGTGTTTGACCAGATACAAAGCTATTTCACAGTAAACAAATTAACAACTGACTTTCAGCACGCTTATAGGGAAGGGCACTCAACATGTACGGCACTTACACAAATGACTAATGATTGGTTGAAAGAAATTGATAATAAGAAGATTGTGGGCACTGTTTTGTTAGACTTCAGTGCAGCTTTTGACATCATCGATCATAGTCTGCTGCTGAAAAAATGGTGTAATGGCTTTACTCCTTCTGCTATATCGTGGATCAAGAGTTACCTATGTAACAGAACACAGAGGGTGTTCTTTAATAGGAGCCTCTCCAACATAATCCAGGTAGAGTTGGGCATACCCCAGGACATCTGTCTAAGCCCCTTACGTTTTAAATGTTTTTACTAATGACCTGGCACTAGTAAAGACTGTGTGTCTATGTATGATGACTCAACATTATTCATGTCAGCTACCACAGCAAGTGAAATCATTGCAACACTTATCAAAGAGCTGTAGTCAGTTTTAGAATGGGTGGCAAGTAATAAGCTAGTGCTAAATATTTCAAAAACTAAAAGCATTGTATTTGGGACAAATTCTTCACTAAACCCTAAACCTCCACCAATTCTTGTAATGAATAATGTAGAAAATGAGCAAGTTGAGGAGACTAAACTGTAACCCTGGATTGTAAACTGCAATGGTCAAAACATATTGATTCAATGGTAACTAAGATGTGAAGAGGTCTGTCTGTAATAAAGTGCTGCTCTGCTTTCTTGACATCTCTATCAACAAAACAAGTCCTACAGGCCCCAGGTTTATCGCACCTGGTCTACTGCCCAGTCATATGGTCAAGTACCACAAAGAGGGACATAGGCAAATTACCATTGGCCCAGTACAGAGCTGCATAGCTGGTCCTTAAATGTACACGGGGAGCTAACATCAATAATATGCATATCAATCTCTCCTGGCTCAAAGTGGAGGAGAGACTGACTGCATCACTACTTGTCTTTGTGAGAGGTATTGACATGTTGAAAGCACAGAGGACTAGTACACAGCTCAGACACCCATGCATACCCCAAACAACATGCCACCAGGGGTCTCTTCACAGTCCCCAAGTCCAGAACAGACTCTGGGAAACGCACAGTACTACATAGATCTATGACTACTTGGAACTCTGTTCCACATCAAATAACTCATGCAAGCAGTAAAATCAGATTTGAAAAAAATAGATCAAATCTTAAGGAACCACGTGGACTGTGAAGAGACACACACACACAGGCACACACACGCTTTACGCACACACAAGCACGATACACACATGTACATTGTAATGTATTATTGTTGTATTGTGGTATTATACAGTTTGTATTGTAGATATGTAGTGGTAGAATAATAATGTGGTGTATGATGTACTCTTTTATTTATATTGTTTTGTGATGTAATTGCCTTAATCTTGCTTTGGACCCTAGGAAGAGTCCAAACATGAAACAACTAATGGGGATCCTTAATAAATACAAAGACAAATTACTTCTCAATCACAGGAAGATGACAGTCAGTGTGCCCAGCTCATCCTGCCTGTTAACATATTATCAATGTTTTCCTTTCATTCCACATGTTTCACTTCTCCTTTATATCTCTCCCTCCCTTTCTCAGTGCCCTAGGGTCAGTCGGTGATGCTGCCTGCCTTATTTTAATTTGTCAAGGAACGAGAAGGAGGCGAAAAGAGGCATCACATTGTCCGTCAGTGATATGGTACCTGTGGGGTTGTGTTTGAACTTGTCTGCAAGAGCATTGCTGTCTACCTGTCTGCAGTCAAAGAGTAATCAATCCATCCTTTGTCTAAGGCTGATCTCACTTCAGAATTGAAGCGTGTGTCACATAGTTCAGAGTAGACGCATGCGGAAATGTTTTACCTGGGGGGATAGATAAAGGAGATAGTCAGGAGTGTTCCAAGGTTAAAGGATTGACGGCTATCTCCTACAAAATCAAGACAGGATCTGTCGGATATATATCAAGGAATATTTATGGTATATAATCTATAGCCAAAGTTGTTTCGCAAACTTGATACATAGGCTACAAATAATCACTTATAACAGTGATTATAACTTTTTCTTTGTGTCACATGGCTTTCCGATTTTTCCTTTTACGCACCAAGTAAACAAACTTTTTTTCTTGCAACACCCAAAAGTAATGGGCTGCGACCCACAAGTGGGTCATTTATTTTGTCATCAGTGAACTCCATCAAAGTATTTCTCTTTACTGCCACATTGTAAGTAAATGCAATCTCTTTTTCCAGAGTCAAATTAATAACTTGTGAACAGGGCTATTTAACCAAATCAAATCAGATGAAATCAAATTGTATTAGTCACATGCGCAGAATACAATAGGTACAGTGAAATGCTTACTTACAAGCCCCTAACCAACAATGCAGTTTAAAAAACACAAATAAGAATAAGAAATTGGGCCTCCCGGGTGGCGCAGTGGTTAAGGGCTGTGCCATCAGAGTCCCTGGGTTTGCGCCCAGGCTCTGTCGTAACCGGCCGCGACCGGGAGGTCCGTGGGGCGACGCACAATTGGCCTAGCATCGTCCGGGTTAGGGAGGGCTTGGTCGGTAGGGATGTCCTTGTCTCATCGCGCACCAGCGACTCCTGTGGCGGGCCGGGCGCAGTGCACGCTAACCAAGGTTGCCAGGTGCACGGTGTACCCTCCAACACATTGGTGCGGCTGGCTTCCGGGTTGGATGAGCGCTGTGTTAAAAAGCAGTACGGCTGGCTGGGTTGTGTATCGGAGGACGCATGACTTTCAACCTTTGTCTCTTCCGAGCCCGTACAGGAGTTGTAGCGATGAGACAAGATAGTAGCTACTACAACAATTGGATAACACGAAATTGGGGAGAAAAAGGGGTAAATTAAAAAGAAAAAAAAGAAAAGAAAAAAAGAATAAGAATAAGAAATAAAAGGAACAAGTAATTAAAGAGCAGCAGTAAAAAATAATAGCGAGACTATATACAGGGGGTACCTGTACAGAGTCAATGTGTGGGGGCACCGGTTAATCGAGGTAATTGAAGTAGTATGTACATGTAGGTAGAGTTATTAAAGTGACTATGCATAGATAATAACAGAGAGTAGCAGCGTAAAAGAGGGGGGGGGGGGCAATGCAAGTAGTCTGGGTAGCCATTTGATAAGATGCTCAGGGGTCTTATGGCTTGGGAGTAGAAGCTGTTAAGAAGCCTCTTGGTCCTAGACTTGGCGCTCCGGTACCGCTTGCCATGCGGTAGCAGAGAGAACAGTCTATAACTACGGTGGCTAGAGTCTTTGACCAATTTTAGGGCCTTCCTCTGACACCGCCTGGTATAGAGGTCCTGGATGGCAGGAAGCTTGGACCCAGTGATGTACTGGGCCATATGCACTGCCCTCTGTAGCACCTTGCGGACGGAGGCCGAGCAGTTGCCATACCAGGCAGTGATGCAACCAGTGATGCTCTCGATGGTGCAGCTATAGAACCTTTTGAGGATCTGAGGACCCATTGCCAAATCTTTTCAGTCCCCTGAGGAGGAATAGGTTTTGTCGTGCCCTCTTCACGACTGTCTTGGAGTGCTTGGGCCATGTTAGTTTGTTGTTGATGTGGATATCAAGGAACTTGAAGCTCTCAACCTGCTCCACTACAGCCCCGTTGATGAGAATGGGGGCGTGCTCGGTCCTCCTTTTCCTGTAGTCCACAATCATCTCCTTTATCTTGATCACGTTGAGGGAGAGGTTGTTGTCCTGGCACCACACGGCCAGGTCTCTGACCTCCTCCCTATAGAGTGTCTTGTCAATGTCCGTGATCAGGCCTACCACTGTTGTGTCATCGGCAAACTTAATGATGGTGTTGAAGTCGTGCCTGGCCATGCAGTCATGAGTGAACAGGGAGTACAGGAGGGGACTGAGCACGCACCCCTGAGAGGCCCCTTACCACCTGGGGGCGGCCCGTCAGGAAGTCCAGGATAATGGTGTTGATGTGAGCCATGACCAGCCTTTCAAAGCACTTCATGTCTACAGATGTAGTCATTTAGGCAGGTTACCTTAGTGTTCTTGGGCACAGGGACTATGGTGGTCTGCTTAAAATATGTTGGTATTATAGCCTCAGACAGGGAGAGGTTGAAAATGTCAGTGAAGACACTTGCCAGTTGGTCAGCGCATGCTCGCAGTACACGTCCTGGTAATCCATCTGGCTCTGCGGCCTTGTGAATGTTGACCTGTTTAAAGGTCTTACTCACATTGGCTGTAGAGAGTGTGATCACACTGTCGTCCTGAACATGTTCCAGTGTTATTTGCCTCGAAGCGAGCATAGAAGTAGTTTAGCTCGTCTGGTAGGCTCGTGTCACTGGGCAGCTCTCGGCTGTGCTTCCCTTTGTAGTCTGTAATGGTTTGCAAGCCCTCCCACATCCGACAAGCGTCAGAGCCGGTGTAGTACTATTCGATCTTAGTCCTGTATTGACGCTTTGCCTGTTCGATGGTTCGTCGGAGGGCATAGCTAGATTTCTTATAAGCTTCCGGGTTAGAATCCCACTCCTTGAAAGTGGCAGCTCTAGCCTTTAGCTCAGTGCGGATGTTGCCTGTAATCCATGGCTTCTGTTTGGGGTATGTACATACATACGGTCACTGTGGGGTTGACGTTATCGATGCACTTATTGATGAAGCCAATGACTGTTGTGGTGTACTCCTCAATGTCATCGGAAGAATCGCGGAGACCCACAATTGCACATGCCCATATCCATGAGTTCATCCGACTCTGCGTAAGATGAAGGGCTGCCTTCATTGCCCAAATCTCTTAATGTGGTTGTTATTAGCTGTGTGTGCAGGCAATGGTCTCCTGAGTGCTGAGCAGCAGACAAACAAAACAGTTGCTATGGCTACTCACAACCCAAGCGGGAGACAGACAATTTCCAGTAGATGGCACAGCCACAAAGTCAAAAGTCAAAAACTCAAATTAAGTTTTAGGTTAGAGTTAGGCAGTGTGATTAAGGTTAGGCTGTGTTTATGACTTTGTGACTGTGGTAACTAGTGATGACCGGGACAAATGTTCTGATTTCCTCTTGTAAAAATGGGCACGAGAGGGATTTTTATCTGGGTGGGACAGGAACATTTCCGGGTTATAGAACTGTTGTGGGATCAGGACTGTACAGGGATTTTTCTTTTACAGGACAAGACAGGACAGGAATACATTTTCACTCCCGTGTCAACCTCTAATTTGACATCCCAAGTGCTATTCTGATACCAGCTGTTATGGAAAGAGGTGCTCTGCTTTAGGCCTAATATAAATGTAGCAGTAGGTCTAATATATAGCAGTAGGCCCAATATAAATCTGTGTTTTACGTCACATTGAGCTATGATATAATGTGTTTACATGCATACCCACATATGTACAGTGTTTTATAGAGCTTTTATAAACTTCTGAAACTGTGGTTTTCAGTCAAAAACTTTTGTCTGGTCTTTTCTCTTTGAAACCTCTTGTGAAGTGCACATATGCTCATCAATTGAAAAACATATGATCAGTGTTGCATCCCGACAAATCGGATTTGACTATGCAATGTTTCAATCAGTGTTAGCCTACATCTGATTACTATGCAATGTTTTAATCAGTGTTAGCCTACATCTGATTACTATGCAATGTTTTAATCAGTGTTAGCCTACATCTGATTACTATGCAATGTTTTAATCAGTGTTAGCCTACATCTGATTACTATGCAATGTTTCAATCAGTTTTTTTGCTCGTTTTTTTATATTAATTTGTCTTTAGGTGGAATCATATGAACTGAACTTGTAGCTCCTGCGCAGAATGCCTCATATTTCTTATTTTCCCATGGTGTTCCTTCTAGATAACATATTGGGGTATGTACGTACGGTCACTGTGGGGTTGACTTCGTCAATGCACTTATTGATGAAGCCAATGACTGATGTGGTGTACTACTCAATGCCATCAGAAGAATCCCGGAACATATCCCAGTCTGTACTAGCAAAACAGTACTGTAGCTTAGCATCTGCTTTATCTGACCACTTTTTTATTGACTGAGCCACTGGTGCTTCCTGCTTTCATTTTTGCTTGTAAGCAGGAATCAGGAGGATAGAATTATGGTCAGATTTTCCAAATGGAGGGCAAGGGAGCGCTTTGTACGCGTCTCTGTGTGTGGAGTAAAGGTGGTCTAGAGTTTTTCCCCTCTGGTTGCACATTTAACATGCGGATACAAATTTGGTAAAACGAATTTGAAGTTTCCCTGGATTAAAGTCCCCAGCCACTAGGAGCGCCGCCTCTGGATGAACGTTTTCCTGTTTGCTTATGGCGGAATACAGCTCATTGAGTGCGGTCTTAGTGCCAGCATTGGTCTGTGGTGGTATGTAGACAGCTACGAAAAATACAGATGAAAGCTCTCTAGGTAGATAGTGTGGTCTACAGCTTATCATGAGATATTTAACCTCAGGCGAGCAAAACCTCGAGACTTCCTTAGATATTATGCACCAGCTGTTGTTTGCAAATATATATATGTCTTACCAGACGCTGCTGTTCAAACCTGCCAATATAGCGTATAACCAGCCAGCTGTATGTTGATAATGTTGTCGTTCCACCACAACTCTGTGAAGCATAAGATATTACCGTTTTTAATGTCCCGTTGCTGAATCGAATCATTTATTTTATTCAAAGCTGCCTTTTTTTCTCCCTTTTATTCATTTCAATATCAGCTACAGCTTGATGGCATCTACTGGCAGCATTTACCTGCCAGATTCCGATGCTCAAAAACCCCGTTAGCTAAAACGCTTAAAAACACCTTTTAAATTTTGCCCGAAGATTAGAAGAAAAAAACTTGAAGTCAAAGATAATCAAAGATAATAGTTTCAGTATAGGTTTCGTTGTTCAAATGTTTTTGTTTAAAATTTTGGTCACTTTACAAAATAGTTTTTCGAATTTTATTTTTTATTTTAGATTAAGTTTTTTGTTTACTATAATAACCTTGGAAGCTGCAGACACAGATGAGAAGCACACAGTCAGACAAGGTCGTGGCAAGAGTAATACTATGTGATGAGTGAAAATACATAGAATTTGTTTAGATCAGATGCATAATGGCTTATGCCACACATTCACACTCTGTTGCCCCTCAAAGCCCCAATAATAAGTGTAATAACATACAACATGTATTAGTCTCCTCAAATAATAGTGCAGCACACTCTTATTTATTCATGTTATATGGTTTCATGATATATACCGTGTTCATAATTCAAGTATGATGGTACATTTGTTTGTGTAACTGTTCTGGATGTGTCTGAAAATATCTCCATAACCCCCCCCCCCCCCCCCCCCCCCTCTCTCTCTTTATGACTCACTGTCTCACCAGTTCATCCTTGGCACCATTTGCGGGCCCGGCACATCTTACAGTGCATCTGTATAATGACAGGGGTCTATGGAAAGACAGGAAAGTGTGTGTGGGTGGATTACGAGCAAGGCCTTTATGCAGTGAAACTGTTAATACAACCTGGGTACTCTGTCAAACTAATATCCTGCCTCATCAGTGTGGAATCCCCAGCCTACGTGGTGTATATTAAGGTCACACCCCAAAACGGCACCATTTCCCCAATTAAGTTCACTACTTACGGAATAGGGTGCCATTTGGGATGCACTCTAGGTCTCTGTAAAGCATCCTGCTTACACTGTCATTCCATTCTTGAGTCTTCATTGTATTATAAACATTTCTTTATTTAGTAGGGACACAAATCATAAGTAGCCTATATAAATAAGAAAAGTAAAGTAATTAAGTAAGTATAACAATTAAGAATAAGACGCATGTGAAATATTTTCTAGTGAATCCGGCTAGAATTGCTGTAATCTCGTTGTCCACCATTTACCATTTACCTCTACCTACAAGTACATATTACCTCAATTACCTCGACTAACCTGTGCCCCAGCACATTGACTCTGTACACGTACCCCTGTATATATATATATATTTACATTTTTTACTTCAGTTTATTTTAGTAAATACTTTCTTAACACATATTTTTCTTAAAACTGCATTGTTGGTTAAGGGCTTGTAAGTAAGCATTTCACATTATTTCACCTGTTGCATTTGGTGCATATGACAAATAAAATTGTATTTTATTTTGATTTGCAGCAGCTTGGCTGATGGCCCCACATGTGTCTCTAGTGCTTCTCTCAACAGAGATGGATCCGCTAAGGAGGGTAGCAGAGTCTGATGTATTTCAGAAAATCAGAGAGTACAGCCATCGAGCAGCACAACCCCAGGAAGATGCCAGCACGATGAATCCAGCAAGCATCTCAACCACAGTGCTTCAGAAATATAGCTTTGTCGTATCGAAGATTGTGTCTGGGGTCACTGTACAGCCGGAGGGTCAACCTGGCAGGGCATTAAGTTCCCTGTGTAAGCTGTGGAAATACCTGGAAGAGGTAAAAGGTGGTATGTTTACAGAGTCACCTCTCGAGTTCTGGCAGTGCAACACACATTTTTTATTGGTCGCAAGGGTGCTAGTGAAATGTTTTTACCTGGTCATGTTAGTTTTTGGTTCACAAAGCTTTTTTAATAATCATGTTTTATTCAAACTGTAATGTGTAATTGACCAAACATAAACCAGGTTTCTGAAGAGGCAACAACTGCACGGGAATGCCCGTCTGTGTGTGTTAGGGCTCTACATACAGGGGAGATTTTGGAAACCCTCTGGGCCAGTCAATCTTCCCTGTCAGTGGCCCACTGAAAATTGTATTTTTAATCTAGGCTATATAATTGATAAAAAAAGGGCTTTCCAAAATGGCTTTCCATACAAAGTGTTCCATTACAAAGGGAACCTGGCTTTTGGTTGCTTTCTTGTTTTAAAACGTGATACAATAACCCCTCTAACTCTCAACATCTCAAATGGCAAGACTGACTAGATACCACATTGACAGATACCACACTGGTGTGTTTGTGTCGGGAGCATGTTGTCTATTTAGCCATGCAATGCCCACATTATTCTGACATATTTTAGAATGTAAAAATAATGTGAATATCAATGCATAATGCCATTGGGTTGGCCGATTAAAAAATACATTATTTTTTAAGTGGTAAAGCAAACATTTTTGCATGCATTTTAGGGGAGTTGGTTTTCTATAAGCTATTACAACAATTAAATATAAAGGTCCTTGAAAATTACAATTAAGTGCTTGAAAATGTAATTGAAAGTCCTTGAATGTGACTAGCCAATGTCTCTATAAACCATGTATATGCTCTACATCTTGAAAATCAGATTTCATGTACGGCATTAAATCTAAAGTTCAATGTGTATCCATCGCATTTTCTACCGATATTTTTCTCACAAAAACTGGCTCAAATAGCAAATGTGCAGACTCTTTTCTTGGCACGTGTGCTCTAGCCAATAGCAAGCAGATTCAGTGCATGTAGGATAGTCTACATGATGAGATAATTAAGAAAGATAATATTTTTATTTGTCAAATGGGAATCAAGCATCAATCATCACCTCGCTAGAATCAGACCCTCGATATTTATTGGAAAGGAGGATCAAGATCACCATACACTTTCGCTACACTGTGAAGTTCATCATACATTATTTCATCTGTAGCCTAACTAATAAACTGCATGGTTTCCGAGTCAGTGGGAGGACCACACACCATCTCATCGTGTGAATCCAAGTTTACTTTTACATGATGGTTATTAGGGTATATCCATATTTGCGCATTAAGGCGTTCCCACCGCTATTTCTCTCATAATTCATTTTACCCACACAAAAAGATCCCACCATGTCAGATGAACAAATGTTCTGTCAGCATTTATAAAATTGGGACGAAACTTACAGTTTCCATCACAGCTGTCATGATTTTATTAATGGTTGGCCTATGACATTACTTGCGGGTTGGATGCGCGCTGTGTTAAGAAGCAGTGCGGCTTGGTTGGGTTGTGTATCGGAGGACGCAAGACTTTCAACCTTCGTCGATGACAAGAATACCACGAAATTGGGGAGAAATTGGTTAGTGGTGGGAAAATGCATTTTTTTATTTTATAAATTTTACCCCTTTTCCTCCCCAATTTCGTGGTATCCAATTGATTTTTAGTAGCTACTATCTTGTCTCATCGCTACAACTCCCGTACGGGCTCGGGAGAGACGAAGGTTGAAAGTCATGCGTCCTCCGATACACAACCCAACCAAGCCGCCATCCCGCCACAGGAGTCGCTGGTGCGCGATGAGACAAGGATATCCCTACTGGCCAAACCATCCCTAACCCGGATGACGCTAGGCCAATTGTGCGTTGCCCCACGGACCTCGCGGTAGCGGCCGGTTACCACAGAGCCTGGGCGCGAACCCTAAGTCTCTGATGGCACACCTGGCGCTGCAGTACATACAGCGCCCGGGAGGCCTTGAAATAGATCGCAGATTTTATCGGTAAACTTTCCAAATGTCCACAAAACAAAATACGATAGAAAAGGTGGGATATTTTTGTGTAATAAATCATAAATAATAATAAATTGTGTTGTGTGGTCCTCCCACGACTCAGGAAAGCATGTAGTGTTGCCAATTTAGCGACTTTGTCACTATATTTAGTGAGCATTCAGACCCTTCTAGCGACACATTTTCATGAAAATCAACTAGCGACAAATCTAGTGACTTTTTCTGATGTTATTGGAGACTTTTGGAGACTCTGACATGAAAGCACGTATCTTTCTTACTCTTCTCAACGAGCAGCGGGTGCTGTCGTGGGGGCCGCACCCCCGTCCCAAAGCACTCACTCACAGGTGGCCCAGTCCTCGTGCAGCAGTCCCTCCCAGCTGCAGTCAGAGCAGGAGATGTTCACACCTCCGCCTCCACGTCCCGACTGCAAATGAATCGCGCATGCGGGATCCCGCCCTGGCTTACATTCAGGGTGGGATGCCCTGAATGTAAGCGTAAAATGTTCTTTGTCTAAAATAAATCACTGCACACAAAAAAATCATTGCATTTGACTCACACAACCTCAGTCACTTACTCACCTTGTCCACTGTGTGTGTGCCTCTCTGTGACATAAGCTAAACATTTAGCTGGCTAGCTCATCATGTCTCAGTCTAAACTGTACACTCAAAAATACAGAAAGCAGTGGGAATCCTGAATTCAAAGGCTGGTTGAAGCCGTTTATTGGAGATGATACACGGGCATACTGCCTGTACTGTAAGGCTGATTTCTACGCCAAACTTAGTGATGTAAAAAAACACATGACAACTCAAAAACATACTCAAAAGGCAAGAGGCCTTATAACAGTTCCACCCAAAACAAGCTGCCATTTATGGTTAAAAACATTTACTCTGTAAAAAAGGCTGAGGCCACCATGGCATTAGCTATCGCTAAACACTGTTCTATGCTGGCATGTGATCACATTGGAGAAGCATGTAGAGCTGCTTTCTCAGACTCCACTGCTGCTACTGACTTCAAAATGCACAGGACAAAGTGTACATAAATTATTAATGGTGTTCTAGCACCATACTTTCTGAAAAAGTTGGTTGCAAATGTGGGTGACCAGCGTTTCAGCCTCCTCCTCGATGAGTCCACGGATGTAAATGTTTCAAAGTACCCGGGGGTTGTGATAAGGCACATTAGTGACACCAAGCAGACAATTGTATCAACATTTCTGGGGCTTGTTGAGTTGGGGGGAGGAGATGCCAAATCTATAGCCCGTGCTGTTGTGGCTTTCCTCAAGAAGTGTTGTCTTAAAAAAGAGAAACTCCTGGGGATAGGGACTGACAATGCCTCTGTTATGACAGGGATTAACAAAGGGGTCCATAAAGTGCTGAAGGAGGCGTATGGCCTCAAATATCTGGTTCTTATTTGCTGTGTGTGCCACTCTCTGCAGCTTGCTGTAAGTCATGCTTCCAATGACATCATCCCCCGTAGTGTGGAGTACTTGGTTCGAGAGACTTATAACTGGTTTTCAGTGTCTCCAAAGCGCAGGGAGGCCTACAAGGCCATATATGAGACCATCAACTGTGAGGAGAAATCTTTATAGATAACCATACGTTGGCTCTCCATTGAACCCGCGGTTTCATGCATTTTGGACCAGTGGGAAGAGCTTAGGCTGCATTTCGCGGTCACCAAGTCCAGTGAACACTGCTACATGGCTGAGGTTTTATACTCCATGTACAGTGATCCTCAAAACATATTGTATCTGACTTTTTTGAAGTCAGTGCTGGGTGAGGTATAGTTGGCCATCAAGGCTTTTGAGGGAGAGCAAGTAGACCCTCTTAAGCTACTTGACAGCTTGGTTAGCCTGATCATGTCTGAGCAGCAGGGTGCTGAATCCACTGGCAAATGTTGATGTACTCAAAGGGCCAATAGATGGATACATCAGTCCCAAACCGTACCATGGTTACCTTTTTGAGTCAAAGGCAGCTGAGCTCCACCTTGCGCCTGAGGATTAAAACAATGTCTGAAAGTGGTGTGTAGCCTTCACCATATCCCTCACTAATGAGTTGAGGGTGAGACTGCCAGACAACATCGAAGCACTGCAGTACATGCCAGTTTTTAATGTGGAGGAAACTCTAAAGCACAATAAGAGCCCTGGAGAAATAGAAAAAATAGCCACGCTCCTTGGCTACTCCCCTGCAGAGATAGACAAGATTGTCCATTAATGGCGTGCCATCCATTTTTAGTAAATGGAATGAGACAAAAACACACGGGGCTTGTTGGCAAAACTGAAAGTATGCAGTTTATTAGGCTACACATGAAAAGTTATGATGCACTTCACAGTATGGTGAAAGTGCACGTTGATGAGCCTGATGCTCCTTTCCAAAAAATATCGAGGGAACATATAATAATTTCCCCTCATCCATTTACTCTTGCCGAATGAACGAACGAGGTGTTTCAGATCGTTACACGTCAGTACAAGCTGTGTCTCAACGTTACAATTTTGAACACGACCTTGCGTGGACGCGTCAGCTCTTTGGTCAAGTTGCAAAAAGTTCATTGAACTTTCAACCACAAGTAGATAATAACAACCTAGCTGAGCCATCATGCTAACAAAGTGAAATGGAGGAGGAAAGATCAAAACAACACTGTTTTAATCCAGTGTTGACTCAAGGTAATCGATCATGTTTTGCATTTATAAAGAAACATCTACGTGTCAAAGTGGGGTTGTCTAGCTAGTTAACTTAAACCAGCTAACGTAAGCTAGCTAACTTAACGTTACATAGCTAACGTTAGCTATCTATCCGCCAGCTGTTTCGAACAGTGAGTGCACATTAGCTAGATAACTTGTATCATAGTCCCCAGTTTATTTGGATAGATCGCTAACTAGAAAACGTAACTTATTTTTGTGGTCTAACTAGTTAGCGAACGTACTCATTTGAGGCAGTGTATGGAAGGAGTTAGCTAGCTAGTAAGTTGCAAAATATTTTTGGGGGGACTTATTTTTGCCTGGGTTCAGTGAGTTTCTCCGTGATGCAGGATAATAAAAAAAATCATGTAGCTAGCTAGCACATTTTTGTATATTTGTTGTTACCTTTCACTGACTGTTCTAGTACAGCATCGTGGAAAATGTGAGATGAATCAAACCTTTATCAAGATATGATACATTTTGTTCTTGTGTAATAGCAGTAACGTTATCTGTCAATATCTTCAGATCCAGGGGGGGAGAAGCCCGGTCGAGAAAGTCCGGATGAACCGATCGCTGTGGCAGTGATTGGCAGGCAGCTGACTGAACCAGGGCGCTTTGCCTACGCTGGGCTCTGTGGGGTCTCCTTGGGCCAGCTGTTTCCTGGACCTGAGAACAGGTACTGTACTGCAAGGGTTACCAAACTGTTTCACACGGGCCCTTTTCAGCATTGGGGAACAATGCAGAGATGGTTGTCCTTCTGTAAGGTTATTTTAATGCATTTGTTGATATGAATATGAACGTCTTGCTGGCTTTGCCTAATCTTTTGTCCTCTAATCATTGTACAGGTGTTTCCGGGAGCTGTACCTGGAGGGGCTGGTGCAATGGCTGGGTCTGGACGAGTCGGTGATGCCCGTCATGGGGGCCTTTCTGGCAGGCC
The DNA here is from genome assembly GCF_002021735.2 of Oncorhynchus kisutch. Classification (NCBI taxonomy): domain Eukaryota; kingdom Metazoa; phylum Chordata; class Actinopteri; order Salmoniformes; family Salmonidae; genus Oncorhynchus; species Oncorhynchus kisutch. The sequence goes on along the minus strand of NC_034190.2, from coordinate 61,851,283 downwards.
TGGGATTTGAGGGCAGCGACACCTTCCTCTCTATCCTTCAGGCTGAGCCACTACTGTCTGCAGGTGCCACTCCCATCACACAGGTGGGTTCGGTCACTGCCCTGCACATATCTAATCAAATGCTGGAATGATTAATCAGTGTATTGGTGATATGACCATGCTCTCTCTTTCTTTTTTGCACAAGTGACCTGCATGTAACTTATTATGTTTGTGGCCCAGCACTTCAAAACAAAGTAAGCTTTGGGCATACTGACACTTCTAAGATCATTCACAAGTTCCTTGTGTCATTCTCTCTCACTCACAGGACCTTGTGTCTTTTTCTGTCAAAGATGGTAAGTAGCTTACATTAATTAGTAGTGTTGGCCTTCATCATAACTGGAAAGTTCATAAAGTACTAACAATGTCTCTGAATGTGACCAAAACATACTTTGTCCACAGGCCTGTATGACTCCAGATCACGAGTCCTAATTCGCCATGTCAGCTGTCTACTGCGAGTGTCCCCTCAGCAACTGGAGGAGTTTGAGGCGACGCTGGGCGAACGACTGAGAGAGGGAGTGGTGGAGACCGCGTAAGTGAGGGAAAGAAGAATGAATTAAAACGAATTTCCCTCTTCATGAAGATGTTTAACCATGTAGGCGGCAGTGTGATTTTTGCATGGGTAATTACATTCAGTGTACTCTCTTTTATGTGTCATTGCTTTGCCTCAGGACTGACTACAACAGTAAGTTTGTTTATCCTTTATGGTCTACTTGGTTTGGCTTTTAGTATGGAATGACCCTGTGGTGAAACATGTAACCATAAACTGTAGTACTTCCTTCACTTTGTAAACATTGTCTTTGAGAAGCCTATATGAATGCACCAATACATATATTGTTTATAGACATTATGTATCTCACTGTATATTCAGATTGTCTTCTTTCTTTTATCTCTCAGAGAGGAGTCATCTCGGCGACAGACAAAAGAGAGAGGACGCAAATTACGACGCTACCTTCTCATTGGCCTGGCCACTGTGGGCGGAGGAGCTGTGATTGGTCAGTGCTATTACATGGGCCAATTGCTAGTATGAGAGGCAACATTGAGAAATTCCCCCAAAAATGTATTACTCACTCATTGGGAAATTCTGCCATTATTTAATGTACAGTTGAAGTCAGAAGTTTACATACACTTATGTTGGAGTCATTAAAACAGGTTTTTCAACAACTCCACAAATTTCTTGTTAACAAACTACAGTTTTGTCAAGTCGGTTAGGACATCTACTTTGTAAATGACACAAGTCATTTTTCCAGCAATTGTTTACAGACAGATTATTTCACTTATAATTCACTGTATCACAATTCCAGTGGGTCAGAAGATTACATATACTAAGTTGACTGTGCCTTTAAACAGCTTGGAAAATTCCAGAAAATTATGTCATGGCTTTAGAAGCTTCTGATAGGCTAATTGACATCATTTGAGTCAATTGGAGGTGTACTTGTGGATGTACTTCAAGGCCTACCTTCAAACTCAGTGCCTCTTTGCTTGACATCATGGGAAAATCAAAAGAAATCAGCTAAGACCTCAGAAACAAAATTGTAGACCTCCACAAGTCTGGTTCATCCTTGGGAGCAATTTCCAAACACCTGTAGGTACCACGTTCATCTGTACAAATAATAGTACGAAAGTATAAACACCACGCAGCCTCCATACCGTTCAGGAAGGAGACACATTCCATCTCCTAGAGATTAACGTACTTTGGTGCGAAAAGTGCAAATCAATCCCAGAACAACAGCAAAGGGCCTTGTGAAGATGCTGGAGGAAACGGGTAACCAGGTATCTATATCCACAGTAAAACGAGTCCTATATCGACATAACCTGAAAGGCTGCTCAGCAAGGAAGAAGCCACTGCTCCAAAAACTCCATAAAAAAGCCAGACTACGATTTTCAACTGTACATAGGGACAAAGATCGTACTTTTTGGAGAAATGTCCTCTGGTCTGATGAAACAAAAATAGAACTGTTTGGCTGTCATGACCATCTTTATGTTTGGAGAGAAAGGGGGAGGCTTGCAAACCGAAGACACCATCCCAACCGTGAAGCATGGGGGTGGCAGTATCATGTTGTGTGGGTGCTTTGCTGCAGGAGGGACTGATGCACTTCACAAAATAGATGGCATCATGAGAAAGTAAAATGATGTGAATATATTGAAGCAACATCTCAAGACATCAGTCAGGAAGTTAAAGCTTGGTCGCAAATGGGTCTTCCAAATGGACAATGACCCAAAGCATAATTACAAAGTTGTCAAAATGGTTTAAGGACAACAAAGTCAAGGTATTGGAGTGGCCATCACAAAGCCCTGACCTCAATCCTATAGAAATTTGTGAGCAGAACTAAAAAAGTGTGTGTAAGCAAGGAGGCAATCCTACTCAGTTACAGCAGCTCTGTCAGGAGGAATGGGCCAAAATTCACCCAACTTACAGTGGGAAGCTTGTGGAAGGCTACACGAAACGTTTGACCCACATTAAACAATTTTAAAGGCAATACACTCAATTAGTATTTGGTAGCATGTAAACTTCTGACCCACTGGGAATGTGATGAAAGAAACAAAAGCTGAAATAAATCATTCTCTACTATTATTCTGACATTTCACATTCTTAAAATAAAGTGGTAATCCTAACTGACCTAAGACCGGGAATTTTTACTAGGATTAAATGTCAGGAATTGTGAAACTGAGTTTAAATATATTTGGCTAAGGTGTATTTAAACTTTCGACTTTAACTGTAGGTGTGACGGGCGGGTTGGCGGCGCCACTGGTGGCGGCGGGGGCATCGGCCGTACTAGGGGCAGGAGGGGCGGCTGTTCTGGGCTCAGCCACTGGCATCGCCATCATGGCCTCCCTGTTTGGAGCAGCAGGGGCTGGCTTAACTGGTGAGATCACTGGAAGATGAAGGGACTTTGGCAGTGTATGAAGATAGTTGGTCTCTGTTTTTTTGGTGATAGTTTGTCTACTTTTTACATTTTTTGTTGGAGATCAGAATGTCTTTCCTTTGATCATTTACCTTATTTTCTCACTTGCTCTTTCTCTGTCTCTCGCTAGGCTATAAGATGAATAAGCGGGTGGGAGCAATAGAGGAGTTTGAGTTTCTGCCACTGAGCTCAGGGAAGCACCTACACCTGACTGTGGCTGTGACCGGCTGGCTGTGCACTGGAAAATACAGTGAGCAAGCATAACCTCTCACCAGTCTCACTTTAGAATTTACCATCAATAATACTAACATCAAACTGTGTCCACATACACTGACTGCCACTTAAAAACTACCAAGGTCATCTACTGTACATACTTTACAAACCCATGGAGGCAAAATGTAGGAGAATCTTGACGGAACAGAAAGTGGCAATGTTATTCATAACACCGTATGATATTGGTAGCAAATTGAAAAAATGCAACTGATATAGATTTTCCGTATCGGTGTCTATCACTATTACAACTAATAGTTTCATGGGACGCACACTTACCGGTATCCACTTTGCTGAACTCCCACTTCCTGTCCCCTCTCCCACCCTCAGGTTCTTTCCAGGCTCCGTGGTGCAGTCTGGGTGCGTGCGGGGAGCAGTACTGTCTGGTGTGGGAGTCTCGTTTCCTTCGGGACCTGGGTTCCACCATGGCTGCTCTTCTCGACGGCCTGGTCAGCATGGTGGCCCAGGAGGCCCTCAAGTATACCGTACTGTCAGGTAGGTAATCACACCACGCCTCCCCATCAGAACATGCCTCACCCCTGGCTAGTTGGGTTTTTTTTAAATGTAGAGTGGAATTCCACTGAATTGTACAAATTTGTATTTATTTAATTAGACAGATATGGCATTGAAATGAGAGGGAAGACATAGAGGGACACATTCAGAGAAGCTGGTTGAACAGACGATACCTTAGGTTGATCTTGTCAAGGGGAAGCATATTTTTATGGGTTACAATATCTTGTGCTGAAAATGCCATCAATAGGGATGACACGTCGTGATGCGGAGGCTTGTCTGGTAGAACGTCGGCAACAGCTGTTAGAAAGAGCCTGAGGGTTCCTTTGATATTTGTGTGGGTGGAAATAAGGGGCCATGTGAGTTTATATGCAAGCAATGTGACTGAGTTAAATGAGCCTTTGTTTGGTTGAATAGGATTTTGTAGTAGGCTACACCATTGAGAATTCTTTCCGGTTTCACCCAGGAGTTCAACAACCAACTTTGAACATGCCCCTCACTCAATTAATCCTGCACTGTAGAAACAAAGTCTAAATACATTTTTGTTTAATGTAAAACTTTTCAATGAACATAGCAAGTTTGATTGTTGAATTCCAACCAGCATCCTAAATTGAGTGTTGTCCTCCAGTCTCATAGATAGCCTCGTAACCCTCCACTACTGAGAAGCTCTTTCCCCTACTTGTCCCTGTCTAGGTATTGTGACTGCTCTTACGTGGCCTGCCTCTCTGCTTGCGGTGGCCAGTGTTATAGACAATCCCTGGTCTGTGTGTCTTAGTCGCTCAGCCGAGGTGGGAAAACACCTCGCTCAGGTGCTGAGGAGTAGGCAGCAGGTACGCTTCTCACTACTGACAACAGCTGCCACCACACACCAGCATGACCGCTCAGTAGGATTCAATCCCGTTGAAACAGGGATCTCTTGTTAATTACATAAGTAAATACGTTTAAGGATGGATGAAATATAGATTTTACAGTGCCCTCTAATTATTGGGACAGTGAAGCATTTTTTTTCTTCTTTTGGCTCTATACTTCAAAGGTTTGGATATGAAATCAAATAATGACTGAGGTTAAAGTACAGGCTGTCACCTTTAATTTGAGGGTCTTTACACCCATTATGGGTGAACCGTTTCGATATTACAGCACTTTTTGTACATAGTCCCCCCCCAGTGGAGCAAAAGTATTGGGACAAATTCACTTGTGTATCATTATTCACGATTCATTCAGGATTATCTGTAATCATGGTAGCATCTATAGTGGGGCAAAAAAGTATTTAGTCAGCCACCAATTGTGCAAGTTCTCCTACTTAAAAAGATGAGAGGCCTGTAATTTTCATCATAGGTACACTTCAACTATGACAGACAAAATGAGGAAAGAACATCCAGAAAATCACATTGTAGGATTTTTAATGAATGTATTTGCAAATTATGGTGGAAAATAAGTATTTGGTCAATAACAAAAGTTTATCTCAATACTTTGTTATATACCCTTTGTTGGCAATGACAGAGGTCAAACGTTTTCTGTAAGTCTTCACAAGGTTTTCACACACTGTTGCTGCTATTTTGGCCCATTCCTCCATGCAGATCTCTTCTAGAGCAGTGATGTTTTGGGGCTGTTGCTGGGCAACACAGACTTTCAACTCCCTCCAAAGATTTTCTATGGGGTTTAGATCTGGAGACTGGCTAGGCCACTCCAGAACCTTGAAATGCTTCTTACGAAGCCACTCCTTCGTTGCCCGGGTGGTGTGTTTGGGATCATTGTCATGCTGAAAGACCCAGCCACGTTTCATCTTCAATACCCTTGCTGATAGGAGGCTTTCACTCAAAATCTCACGATACATGGCCCCATTAATTCTTTCCTTTACACGGATCAGTCGTCCTGGTCCCTTTGCAGAAAAACAGCCCCAAAGCATGATGTTTCCACCCCCATGCTTCACAGTAGGTATGGTGTTCTTTGGATGCAACTCAGCATTCTTTGTCCTCCAAACACGACGAGTTGAGTTTTTACCAAAAAGTTATATTTTGGTTTCATCTGACCACATGACATTCTCCCAATCTTCTTCTGGATCATCGAAATGCTCTCTAGCAAACTTCAGACGGGCCTGGACATCTACTGGCTTAAGCAGGGGGACACGTCTGGCACTGCAGGATTTGAGTCCCTGGCGGCTTAGTGTGTTACTGATGGTAGGCTTTGTTACTTTGGTCCCAGCTCTCTGCAGGTCATTCACTAGGTCCCCCCGTGTGGTTCTGGGATTTTTGCTCATCGTTCTTGTGATCATTTTGAACGGGGTGAGATCTTGCGTGGAGCCCCAGATCGAGGGAGATTATCAGTGGTCTTGTATGTCTTCCATTTCCTAATAATTGCTCCCACAGTTGATTTCTTCAAACCAAGCTGCTTACCTATTGCAGATTCAGTCTTCCCAGCCTGGTGCAGGTCTACAATTTTGTTTCTGGTGTCCTTTGACAGCTCTTTGGTCTTGGCCATAGTGGAGTTTGGAGTGTGACTGTTTGAGGTTGTGAACAGGTGTCATTAATACAGGTAACGAGTGGAAGACAGAGGAGCCTCTTAAAGAAGAAGTTACAGGTCTGTGAGAGCCAGAAATCTTGCTTGTTTGTAGGTGACCAAATACTTATTTTCCACCATAATTTGCAAATAAATTCATTAAAAATCCTACAATGTGATTTTCTGGATTTATATATTCATAGTTGAAGTGTACCTATGATGAAAATTACAGGCCTCTCTCATCTTTTTAAGTGGGAGAACTTGCACAATTGGTGGCTGACTAAATACTTTTTTGCCCCACTGTACATTAATGTAGAAGTTTTTAGACACATATTCTATTCTTATTTAAAATAAAAGTGACTCCAAAATGGCACAGTACATTATTTACCATTAATTTCTGTTGGGCACAAAATCATCTGAAACAACCAAAACAAAGAGTCACAGGCTTGATGTAGTCGTTGCATGCTATGAATATGGGAACATATACTTTTTACTACACAAGTGCATTCGTACCAATACTTTATGATGTACAAAACAGCTGTAATTTCTAAATCCTTCACCTGATATGGATGAAAATACCCTAAAATTAAAGCTGACAGTCTGCACTTTAACCTTATAGTCATTGTTTGATTTCAAATCCTAACTTTTGGAAAAAATGCTTCACTGTCCAAATAATTACGGAGACACTGTAGCTGTAATTGGGGCTTGGCGATTACATCAAATTAATAAAAATGATGTGAGACGTATTTGAAATATCTTGATATCGCAATAAGGGAGTTTTATTTAATTTTTGTATGAGCGTTAATGTCCACTTGTTCTCATGTCTATTTGTCTCGTCTCCTTCACTTCTTCTGCTGTGACTGTGCACCTTCCCATTTACACACACACCAAGCCCCTGCCACTCACAACAACAAAGAAGAGAGATCACTTCTTCCTCTGACAAACGGTTTCAACTTGCTATTTGCAATTGAGGTTTGGTCCAACAGAATAGGTCACACGGACACCGAAAGACATTGAGACATGATTTTACTTTAAAATAACTTAACCTTTCTAACAATGCCCTTTTTCTGTCTCAACTCTTCAAATTGCACTCAGAACAGACACTACTGAAACTGGAGCATCAATTAACATTGGTTCTGGAAAATGAATGCGCAGTTTGAACAAAGTGGACAGGCTAGCATGCTGTTCAAACAGTTGGAGATGGACAGAGGGGTGTGTTCATAACAGTTCAGCTGTTCTACCTTGTTAGCTAGCAAGCAGTGTGCATTAGTCTCCTGAGTGGCACAGCGTTCTAAGGCACTGCATCTCAGTGCAAGAGGTGTCACTACAGTACCTGGTTCGAATTCAGGCTGTATCACCTCTGGCTGTGATTGGGAGTCCCACAGGGTGGTGCACAATTGGCACAGTGTCGTCTGGGGTAGGCCGTCATTGTAAATTTAAAAAAAATTCTTAACTGACTTGCCTAGTTAAATAAAGGTATTTTTCAGGGAGATCTGCTATTGGCTCCTTGATTTGTCGCTAGATTATGTTTTTCCGTGACGACGTCACAGCACCAATTTGCCTTGCTGCGGTCCCCGACGTAGATTTTCACCCCCTTCCCTTGTGCTTCTACACCTGTGTGTGCGAAGTTGCTGTGACTTCTGTTGCACTGACAGCTTCTCCTGCTCTCATTTGTGGCAGAATTGGGAAAGTGGGAAAAGTTGTTGAATACTTTTCAAAACCATAGTAACCTTTGGTGTCATAACTCCCTGAAGGCAGCCTGAAAAAGTATTTTAATTTGTTGCTAGAATCTTTTACCAATACACGTTGCTGGAGGGGTATGAAAACTCGCAAAATATATCGACAACATTGCTAATTTGGTTTAACTTGAAATATAAAGATGAGCTAGCTACTCACAAGCACATGGGCTTGTGCTTGAGAGATTGTTTGAGACCTGTTATTTTTTTAAATGCCTGCTACAAGAAGTTATTAGTTATTAGTGACTGTGCATTATGCCTGGTTATGGTTAAATTTGAGACAAAAAGGGCATTTTCATAGCCAGATCGGTGATTTTTGCAAAAATGCTGGTTTAAACCATTTAAATAAAAACAATTTAATTATTAATGGGTCTTATGGATGTGGAAGGATTAATTATCCTAGGTAGAATTTCACAAGCACGGAATTCATTAGATTATTGCAGACTGTTTTAAATGCAGTGTGTAAAAAAATTGTGAAAATCCTGTAAATTTAAATCCAGATATGATTTTTATGCCATATCGCTGAGCCCTAGCTGTAATTGTCATTGGAGTTTGAACATTCACATTGAAGGTTTTACAATGGACATATCTTTATACAACCAAAGTTAGATTTTATAGATTTTTTGCTGTAGATGTGTTTACAATTATCTGGATTTTGAAAGCCTGTGTCATGATGTTTGTTGTGTCAACAAATCAGCATTGGTGTTTTTAAAGGGAAAGCGTCCTGTCAGTCTCATTGGCTTCAGTCTTGGAGCGAGGGTTATCTACTTCTGCCTTCAGGAACTTGCCAAAGATCAAGGTATAGCAAGCACACTAAACCCTTGCCTGACTTTATACATACTATACAGTGTAACAAGCCTAACAAATGTCAAATTGTATTGTTGCATTTAACTGAAATGCCTTCAAAGATTTTGCATAATCATCTAGGTATGCTTTTGATCTATTAATCAAAATATTCATTTTTGTGAGATTTTTGCCAGATACATGTCACTGCTTCCACACACACACACACACACACACACACACACACACACACACACACACACAACTGCAATACAGAACTGTTCAAATTAGCAATATCTATTTTTCTATCCTGTTGTACATGGTCTCAGGTTGTGAGGGCGTGGTGGAGGATGTTGTCCTATTGGGTGCCCCAGTAGATGGCACCGCCCAAGCCTGGGAGAGAATGGTCAAGGTGGTCGCTGGGAAGATAGTGAATGGATACTGCAGGTGAGAAAGATATCCCATCTTACCTTTGGGGGTGAGATTGTTGTCTTGGTGACGCAAAATATGTATACAGCAAGTTTTGAATTTGAGCTATTGTCAACAAAAAATATTAATGTATATGACCATTTCGAAATGAGAAAAATATAATAAATATTTTCATATGCATGCATTCTTTATCTACTAGGAATGGCATAAGTATGCATATAAATTATTTAGTCTCTTCATTGATAAAGAGCACATTCATGATACAAAGGTGCTGTGGTTTTTATTAATTGGTCCATCAACCTGTCAGAGGGGACTGGCTACTGGGATACGTGTACAGGGGTTCGTCGGCACAGCTGTCTGTTGCAGGGCTTCAGCCAATCAGCTTGAATGATCGCCGCATATTCAACGTGGATCTATCTTCTGTGGTGAGTTACACTATTGTACCTCAATTAGTCATTTCCAAATGAAAAGTGGCAGCTTTTACATGACATTACATGACACTAGGTTAGTCCATTTATTTTCTATCCAACACAGCATCATTGTGCTTTTGTTATTGCACTGACTGTTGTTGTTTAGCACTGACTGTTGTTGTTTAGCACATGCTGCTTAACAAAATAATTTGCCTGAAGTCACTGACTACCAGCTGTAAGCAGAGGGAGAATTCACACATCACTGTGCAGTACCGACTCGCCTGGTGATTTTTATTTTTTATTTCACCTTTTTTTAACTTTTCTGGGATATGTGGGACGGTCGCATCCCACCTGGCAAACATCCAGTGAAAATGCAGAGCGCCAAATTGAAATAAATTACTATAAAATTAAACCTTCAGGAAATCACACATACAATACACCAAATTAAAGCTACACTTGTGAATCCAGCCAGCATGTCAGATTTCAAAAAGGCTTTACGGTGGAAACATAATATGCTTTTATCTGAGTATAGCACCTCCGCAAACAAACACAGACAATCATATTTCAACCCGCCAGGCGTGACACAAAATGTAGAAATAAAGATATACTTCATGCCTTACCTTTGAAGATCTTCCTCTTTTGGCTCTCCAATATGTCCCGTAAGCATCACAAATGGTCCTTTTGTTCGATTAATTCCGTTGATATATATCCAAAATGTCCATTTTATTAGGCTCATTTGATTCTGAAAAACACCGGTTCCAAAACGCGCGACATGACTGCAAAATATCTCAAAAGTTACCTGTAATCTTGTTCCAAACATTTCAAATAACATTCCTGATAGAACTTTAGGTATTTTTTAACTTAAATAATAGATTAAATTTAAGACGGGATAAACTGTTTCATACCGGAGAAAAAGAAAGTGGAGCGTGCTGTTCAGGTCGCACGCCTCTAACAAAGAGTACACTTCCCTCGAGCTTCATTCTGAACAGTGTTACTTCTTCTTTTCTCAAAGGAAAAACCTCAACCAATATCTAAAGACGTTTGACATCCAGTGGAAGGGATAGGAACTGCAAGCCTGCCCCTTTAGAAATCTGGAATCCCAATGAAAACCCATTGAAAATATTTTTATTTTATTTTTTTTTTATCTGAATGGTTTGTCCTCAGGGTTTCGCCTGCCAAATAAGTTCTGTTATACTCACAGACATCATTCAAACAGTTTTAGAAACCTCAGAGTGTTTTCTATCCAAATGTACTAATAATATGCATATCTTAGGTTCTGGGCCTGGGTAGCAGGCAGTTTACTTTGGACACGCATTTCATCCGGATGTGAAAATACTGCCCCCTATCCCAATGAAGTTAACCAGGTAGGCCAGTTGAGAACAAGTTCTCATTTACAACTGCGACCTGGCCTAGATGGAGCAAAGCAGTGCGACACAAGCAACACAGTTACACATGAGATAAACAAACGTACAGTCAAAAACAATAGAAAAGTCTATATACAGTGTGTGCAAATGTAGTAAGATTAGGGAGGTAAGGCAATAAATAGGCCATAGTGGCGAAATAATTTCAATTTAGCAATTAAACAGTAGAGTGATAGATGTGCAGAAGACGAATGTGCAAGTAGAGATACTGGGGTGCAAAGGAACTAAAAAAACAATATGGGGATGAGGTAGTTGGGTGGGCTATTTACAGATGGGCTATGTACAGGTGCAATGATCGGTAAGCTGCTCTAACAGCTAATGCTTAAAGTTAGTTAGGGAGATTTAAGTTCAAGTCATTAGCAGTAGAGAACTGGAAGGAAAGGCGGCCAAAGGAGGAGTTGCTTTAGGGGTGACCTGTGAAATATACCTTCTGGAGCACGTGCTACGGGTCGGTGCTGCTATGGAATCCAGTGAGCTGATATAAGGTGGGGCTTTACCAAGTAAAGACTTACAGATGACCTGGAGCCAGTGGGTTTGGCGAGGGCCACCCAGCGAGAGCATACAGGTCGCAGTGGTGGATAGTACAGTGGGGCAAAAAAGTATTTAGTCAGCCACCAATTGTGCAAGTTCTCCCACTTAAAAAGATTATTAAATTCCTCTATGTTTTAATACCCAATTACAATTAAACACACTGTCAATTCATAAGAATTTGTAAGACTTATTTGTATAAAATGGACAGAGACCAGTCTTTGAAATCAACCAGCTGCGTTTATTCTCGAGAGTACTGCCCATGATACATTTTATCACAGGTTATAAACTGAAAATGACGTCAGCGTTTTCTAACTGTTCCGTCTCTTCTTGACACTGGTACAAAGGCTGTATAGTTCTCAAGCCTTCCCACATCGTCTAGAGCCAAGGCCAGCCTGTGTAGATAAGCATTCTAGCCAGTCTGGTGACATAGTTCATTCATTTCTACCAAGGAACAGACAGTCATTGTTCTAATTCTTGATTATATTTACACACATTATATTCAGTACTAGGATTAAAAAGAAAATTCATACATATACAGTAACATAATAGTATTCTGATTAGTCAGTCCTCATTGAAATGTATACATAATTAGTCATTATTGATAAAAAATTCCCTTAACATCCACATATTCAGAACCGTCCAGAGTAGTGATGCTAGACGGGTAGGCGTGTGCGGGCAGCGATCGGTTGAAGAGCATGCATTTAGTTTTGCTTGCATTTTAGAGCAGTTGGAGACCACGGAAGGAGTGTTGTATGGCATTGATGCTCGTCTGGAGGTTTGTTAACACAGTGTCCAGAGAAGGGCCAGAAGTATACAGAATGGTGTTGTCTGCGTAGAGGTGGATCAGAGAATCACCAGCAGCAAGAGCGACATCATTGATATATACAGAGAAAAGAGTCGGTCCGAGATTTAAACCCTGTGGCACCCCCATAGACTGCCAGAGGTCCAGACAACAGGCCCTCCAATTTGACTCACTGAACTCTATCTGAGAAGTAGTTGGTGAACCAGGCGAGGCAGTAATTTTGAAAAAACAAGGCTATTGAGTCTGCCGATTTAAGAATTTAAATAAAGGTGAAATAAATCAAAAATGCGGTGATTGACAGAGTCTCAAGCCTTGGCCAGGTCGACGAAGACGGCTGCACAGTATTGTCTTTTATCAATGGCGGTTATGATATCATTTAAGACCTTGAGCGTGGCTGTGGTGCACCCATGACCAACCCGGAAACCAGATTGCATAGCGGAGAAGGTATGGTGGGATTCAAAATGGTCGGTGATCTGTTTGTTAACTTGGCTTTTGAAGACTTTAGAAAGGCAGGGTAGGATAGATATAGGTCTGTAACAGTTTGGGTCTAGAGTGTCTCCCCCTTTGAAGAGGGGGATGACCGCAGCAGCTTTCCAATTTTTAGGGATCTCAGACGATACGAAATAGAGGTTGAACAGGCTGGTAATCTGGGTTGCAACAATTGTGGCGGATAATTTTAAAGCCGGTCCAGATTGTCTAGCCCAGCTGATTTGTAGGGGTCCAGATTTTGCAGCTTTTTCAGAACATCAGCTATCTGGATTGGGTGAAGGAGAAATGGTGGAGGCTTGGGCAAGTTGCTGTGGTGGGTGCAGAGCTGTTGACCGGGCTAGGGGTAGCCAGGTGGAAAGCATGGCCAGCCGTAGAAAAATGCTTATTGAAATTCTCGATTATTGTAGATTTATCGGTGGTGACAGTGTTTCCTAGCCTTAGTGCAGTGGGCAGCTGGGTGGAGGTGCTCTTATTCTCCATGGGCTTTACAGTGTCCCGGAACTTTTTGGTGTTTGCTACGGGATGCAAATTTCTGTTTGAAAAAGCTAGCCTTTGCTTTCCTAACTGCCTGTGTATATTGGTTCCTAACTTCCCTGAAAAGTTGCATATCGCGGGGGCTATTCGATGCAAATGCAGTATGCCACAGGATGTTTTTGTGCTGGTGAAGGGCAGTCAGGTCTGGAGTGAACCAGGGGCTATATCTGTTCTTAGTTCTACATTTTTTGAATGGGGCATGCTTATTTAAGATGGTGAGGAAAGCATTTTTAAAGAATAACCAGGCATCCTCTACTGACGGAATGAGGTCAATATCCTTCTAGGATACCCGGGCCAGGTCGATTTGAAAGGCCTGCTTACTGAAGTGTTTTAGGGAGCATTTGACAGTAATGAGTGGTGTTAGTTTGACTGCGGACCCATTATGCACGCAGGCAATGAGGCAGTGATCGCTGAGATCCTGGTTGAAGACAGCGGAGGTGTATTTAGAGGGCAAGTTGGTCAGGGTGATATCTAAGAGGGTGCCCGTGTTTATGGATTTGGGGTTGTACCTGGTGGGTTCCATGATAATTTGTGTGAGATTGAGGGCATCTAGCTTATATTGTAGGACGGCCGGGGTGTTAAGCATATCCTAGTTTAGGTCAAATAACAGTACAAACTCTGAAGATAAATGGGGGGAAATTAATTCACATATGCTGTCCAGGGCACAGCTGTGGGCTGAGGGGGTCTATAACAAGCGGCAACAATGAGAGACTTATTTCTGGAAGAAAAAAAAAGTAGAAGCTTGAACTGTTTGGGTACAGACCTGGATAGCATGACATAACTCTGCAGGCTATCTCTGCAGTAGGTTGCAACTCCACCCCTTTGGCAGTTCTATCTTGGTGGAAAATGTTGTAGTTGGAGATGGAAATTTCAGACTTTTTGGTGGCCTTCCTAAGCCAGGATTCAGACACGGCTGGGACATCGGGGTTGGCGGAGTGTGCTAAAGCAGTGAATAAAACAAACTTAGGGAGGAGGCTTCTGATGTTAACATGCATGAAACCAAGGCTTTTGCGTTTACAGAAGTCAACAAATAATAGCGCCTGGGGAATAGGAGTGGAACTAGGGGCTACAGGGCCTGGGTTAACCTCTACATCACCAGAGGAACAGAGTAGGATAAGGGTACGGCTAAAGGCTATAAGAACTGGTCGTCTAGTGCATTGGGGACAGAGGAAAAAAAGGTGCAGATTTCTGGGCATGGTAGAATAGATTCAAGGCATAATGTACAGACAAGGGTATGGTATGATGTGAGTACAGTGGAGGTAAACCTAGGCGTTGAGTGATGATGAGAGGTTGGACAAGTTAAGCCAGGTGAGGGACAAGTTAAGCCAGGTGAGGTCTCCGCATGTGTGTGGGGTGGGACGAAATAGCTATCTAATTAATTTTGAGCGGGACTGAAGGCTCTACAGTGAAATAAAACTGTAAAAACTAGCCAAGACAGCAGTAGACAAGGCATATTGACATTAGAGAGAGGCATAAAGCAATCACAGGTGTTGATCAGGTGTGATCCTTTCATCCTCTAAATGCCCATTGTAGCTTCATGACGCTACAGGCCTCAATGCCTCCACGGCCTTGGGAATGGAGTTAGAGGCCAAGCTATTGAGATCTGAAAATGTTTACTATTGAGCTGCCGGGAGGCATTGATTGCGTGAGTTTTTCAGCAGACTGAGGGTTGAGAAGACTTCTAGCTATACAATGGCTGTGTTCAATAGTATATTTCAGTTGGTGTCAGGCAACCTTGTACTTTCTCTTGTTTGCCAATACTGTCTATAAACCCTTTTATTACTACAACATAATAGACATGTATTCATAATACACCATTTATTTCAAGTTTAAGGAAAACTATGTTAAGGTAACTGCAGCTTGTACTGTCACGGCCAGGCTTAGGTATTCAGCCACCACCCCCATGGACTGTCATATGAAAAGACAACCTTTGACAGAAAATCATCACGGTAGATTTTTATTTTATTTTAAATGTAACCTTTACTTAACTAGGCAATGCACAAATGACAACTTGGAGAGCATTACAACCTTGATATGTGTTGAATATGGTCGGGATGATACCAGTGTCGTGGCAAGGAAACAGAACACGAAGCATCATTAAATCATTATCACATGTATTTATTTTCCAAGCTATAGCACACCAATATTTTACATACAGCAGGTTTAGAGGACCAGAGAGTTTGGTCTGCCTCGTGTTTTCATTTTTGCCATGACAAAATATTGCGACACTGGTATTGTCCTGGCCCTACTGTTTGAATGGAAATGATGGAACTCTACAGCATTATGTTTTACATAAAGTTGTTTGCGGGTTATAAAGTGGCCTATTCATGGCAAAACTTCAGTTACCACAATTTGACGTAATTTCCAGTTATTAAAACATGTCCATGGTATGTTTTTAATTTCCATCGGTAAAAGGGTGAAAATGTGTCCACAAAGCCCACTTTTCCTTCTTTGCACATATTCAAATTATTTTTGCCCCCCCCCCCCCCCCCTTCTTTTAGGTGAAAGGTCACTTGGACTACATGCGTCAGATGGATACCATCCTCGTAGCAGTGGGCGTGCCCACCAGAGAAGTTCCAGGAGCTGGGGGTGGACCTCTTCAACCACTCACTATGACCGAGAGAAAACTGGACATAGCCATGATCCAATCAATACAAGGGGATGTGGCTGAAAAGCTAAAACTGGTTGGTTCTTCAGCTGGAGCAGGTGAGACTTGCATGGGTGAGGGAGGGCAGCTGGAGGAAAAAGAGCATATGGGAGACGGTTGGGATATCCCGGACATATCAGATCTGTTGGACTCGCTAAACGAGATCGATGTTGTTTCAACTGAAAACATTCTTGAGGGCAACCTGCAACAGAGTTCTGAGGGGAATGCCACCCATGAGGACAACAGTGCACCTTCCCATCTAGAGTTTGATGGATGGGGAAAAGAGCTGGAGGAGATATGGGGGGAGGGAGTGGAGGGGACAGAGTCTGACACTGAACACACGTCCTGGAGTTGGGAGGACACACGCTGGACTCCCGAGCACAAACACATGGGACCAAACAGGCGGACATAGAAGGTTACAGGACCAACTGCCTCACTGCAGTTTGTCTGCCTCTTCTCAACTTGAATTACCAACAACATCCCAATCGTGTGTGGAAAGACCTCCTTTACCTTAACAGCACACTCGGGTGCCAGAACACTCACCTAAGGCATCCGTACCACAAACGTAAAAGAAAACCATTTTTTATTTAACTATGGCAGTCTAAGTTTTGTCAACCACCTGGGGCGGCAGGGTGGCCTAGTGGTTAGAGCGTTGGACTAGTAACCGGAAGGTTGTGAGTTCAAACCCCCGAGCTGACAAGGTACAAATCTGTCGTTCTGCCCCTGAACAGGCAGTTAACCCACTGTTCCCAGGCCGTCATTGAAAATAAGAATGTGTTCTTAACTGACTTGCCTGGTTAAATAAAGGTTAAAAAAAATATATATATTTACAAGTTAATTTGTTGCATAATGTATAGTGTGTTAAAGTATTGTCCGTTTTATGTAGGCAGGATGTAAATTAAAAACATTTAATTACAACACATTTAATTATAGACTTCCCCCACTTTTATGGATATAAAGACAATGCAGCATGAATGAATTCTAACTATATTCCAAAATCCCTCCGGTCGTTTATTCCATCTGTTGGGGATTATGGCTATCACAGTGACATCGCCCGGTGATTCTCAGTGCCTAGCTCTTCCTCATCCACTCCTGCCCTGTATGCTAAATTACACCTTCTAGATAATTTTTACATCTTGCTACCAACCCCAACAAGACACACCTTCCTCCAATGTATGGTGGTCATACGTTAGTATGTAACACAGCATCTGTTCATGCTCCCTTCTCCATCGTCCCCTTCAGTCCAGCGTATCCACCTGATTAGGCAGCAGCAAGGGCAGCTCAATCCCAGCATGCTCTGCATCATACAAGTTGACGGCGTCTGTGGCGGTGGCGGGGGGCTGTCGGGGATCGGAAGCCAGGGAGGGGGGCTCTGTGGGCAGGTTGGGCTCACCAGAGTTGCAGAGGGAGAGCTCCGGCGAGGGTCTGTGGGGCGAGCGGGTAGAGTAGCAGGGCAGCAGTCGCCCCAGGGCCCGTTTGAAGTCACGCATGAACAGCGGGTAGATAATGGGGTTCATGGTGCTGTTACAGTAGCCCAGCCAAGTGATGGCATCGAAGAGTGCCGGGGGAACACACTCGCATACCGCCTGACAGGTGAGAGAGAGGGCAACAGACAGGCATTGGGGTTGTGTTCAGTATGTACACAACATTTAAGATTTTGTGAAACAAAAGTATTCTTATCAGAAATATGTAGCTTGTCGGAAATATAGTGCCTATCATAAGTATGCACCCCCCTTGTATTTTTTGTTCACGTTTTGTTGCGTTACAAAGTGGGATTGAATTTTATAGGGGTCACCGATCTACACACTTTTTTATATAAATGTTTAGAAATGAATGAAAAATATTTTAACTAAAAGGTTGCATATGTATTTATGGCAAGCCTAATTAATATACAGTGCATTCAGAAAATATTCAGACCGTTACAGCCTTATTCTAAATAAATAAAAACATTCATCAATCTACACACAATACCTCATAATGACTAAACAAAAACAGATTTTAGACATTTTTGCTAGTTATTAAAAATAAAAAACTATTAAATTCACATGCACTACCTGTCTCAAAAGTTTTAGAACACTGACTCATTCAAGGGTTTTTCTTTATTTGTACTATTTCTACAATAATAATAGTGAAGACATCAAAACTATGAAATAACAATTGTAATCATGTGGTAACTCAAATCAAATCAAAATCAAGGTAACCAAGGAAGTGTTAAACAAATCAAAATATATTTGAGATTCTTCAAATAGCAACACTTTGCCTTGATGTCAGCTTTGTACACGCTTGACATTCTCTCAACCAGCTTTACCTGGAATGCTTTTCCAACAGTCTTGAAGGAGTTCCCACATATGCTGAGCACTTTTTGGCTGCTTTTCCTTCACTCTGTGGTCCGACTCATCCCAAACCATCTCAATTTGGTTGAGGTTGGGGGATTGTGGAGGCCAGGTCATCTGATGCAGCACTCCATCACTCTCCTTCTTGGTAAAATAGCCCTTACACAGCCTGGAGGTGTGTTGCATCATGTGTTGCATCAATACCCTACTCAACAAATTGGATGCAGTCTATCACAGTGCAATCCGTTTTATCACCAAAGCCCCATATACTACCCACCATTGCGACCTGTACGCTCTCGTTGGCTGGCCCTCGCTTCATACTCGTCGCCAAACCCACTGGCTCCATGTCATCTACAAGACCCTGCTAGGTAAAGTCCCCCCTTATCTCAGCTCGCTGGTCACCATAGCATCTCCCACCTGTAGCACACGCTCCAGCAGGTATATCTCTCTAGTCACCCCCAAGACCAATTCTTTCTTTGGCCGCCTCTCCTTCCAGTTCTCTGCTGCCAATGACTGGAACGAACTACAAAAATCTCTGAAACTGGAAACACTTATCTCCCTCACTAGCTTTAAGCACCAACTGTCAGAGCAGCTCACAGATTACTGCACCTGTACATAGCCCACCTATAATTTAGCCCAAACAACTACCTCTTTCCCAACTGTATTTAATTTGTATTTATTTATTTATTTTGCTCCTTTGCACCCCATTATTTTTTTATTTCTACTTTGCACATTCTTCCATTGCAAAACTACCATTCCAGTATTTTACTTGCTATATTGTATTTACTTTGCCATCATGGCCTTTTTTTGCCTTTACCTCCCTTCTCACCTCATTTGCTCACATTGTATATAGACTTGTTTATACTGCATTATTGACTGTATGTTTGTTTTTACTCCATGTGTAACTCTGTGTCGTTTTATCTGTCGAACTGCTTTGCTTTATCTTGGCCAGGTCGCAATTGTAAATGAGAACTTGTTCTCAACTTGCCTACCTGGTTAAATAAAGGTAAAATAAATAAAATAAAATAAAAAATTGAAATGCATTCCAGGTGACTACCTCATGAAGCTGGTTGAAAGAATGTCAAGAGTATGCAAAGCTGTCATCAAGGCGAAGGGTGGTTATTTGAAGAATCTGAAATATAAACACTTTGGGTTACATAAAAATAAAAGAGAATTTCACCTTTATTTTACCAGGTAGGCCAGTTGAGAACAAGTTCTCATTTACAACTGTGACCTGGCCAAGATAAAGCAAAGCAAAGCAAAGCAGTGCAACACAAACAACAACACGAGTTACACATGGAATAAACAAACATACAGTCAATAATAAAATAGAAAAAGTCTATATACAGTGTGTGCAAATGAGGTAGGTTAAATGAGGTAAGGCAATAAATAGGCCACAGTGGTGAAATAATTACAATATAGCAATTAAACACTGGAGTGATAGATGTGCAGAAGATGAGTGTGCAAGTAGAGATACTGGGGTGCAATGGAGCAAAATAAATAAAGAGACTTGAAGTGGTCACCATGAAGTGGTTGGATGGGCTATTTACAGATGGGCTTATGTACAGGTGCAGTGATCTGTGAGCTGCTCTGACAGCTGGTGCTTAAAGTTAGTGAGGGAGATATGAGTCTCCAGCTTCAGTGACTTTTGCAGTTCGTCCCAGCCATTGGCAGCAGAGAACTGGAAGGAAAGGTGGCCAAAGGAAGAATTGGCTTTGGGGGTGACCAGTGAAATATACCTGCTGGAGCGCGTGCTACGGGTGGGTGCTGCTATGGTGACCAGTGAGCTGGGATAAGGTGGGGCTTTACCTAGCAAAGACTTATAGATAACCTGGAGCCAGTGGGTTTGGTGCCGAATATCTGAGAAGTAGTTGGTGAACCAGGCGAGGCAGTCATTTTGAGAAACCAAGGCTGTTGAGTCTGCCGATAAGAATGTGGTGATTGACAGAGTCGAAAGCCTTGACCAGGTCGATGAATACAGCTGCACAGTATTGTCTCTTATCGATGGCGGTTATGATATTTTGTTTCATTGTTTTGATGTCTTCACTATTATTCTACAATGTAAAAAATAGTAAAAATGAAGAAAAACCCTTGAATGAGTGTGTTCTGAAACTTGACAGTAGTGTAAGTATTCAGACCCTTTTCTCAGTACTTTGTTGAAGCACCTTTGGCAGCGATTACAGCCTCGAGTCTTCTGGATATAATGCTACAAGCTTGGCACACCTATATTTGGGGAGTTTCTCCCATTCTACTCTGCAGATCCTCTCAAGCTGTGTCAGGTTGGATGGGGAGTATCGCTGCACAGCTATTTTGAGGTCTCTCCAGAGTTGTTTGATCGGGTTCAAGTCCGGGCTCTGGCTGGGTCACTCAAGGCCATTGAGACTTGTCCCGAAGCTACTCCTGCGTTGTCTTGGCTGTGTGCTTAGGGTCGTTGTCCTTTTGGAAGGTGAACCTTTGCCCCAGTCTGAGGTCATGAGTGCTCTGGAGCAGGTTTTCATCAAGGATCTCTCTGTACTTTGCTCCGTTCATCTTTCCCTCGATCCTGACTATTCTCCCAGTCCCTGTCGCTGAAAAACATCCCCACAGCATGATTCTGCCACCACCATGCTTCACGGTAGGGATGGTGCCAGGTTTCCTCCAGACGCAACGCTTGGCATTCAGGCCAAAGAATCTTGTTTCTCATGGTCTGAAAGTCCTTTAGGTTCCCTCTGGCAAACTCCAAGTAGGCTGTCATGTGCCTTCTACTGAGGAGTGGCTTCCACCTGGTGTCTCTACTATAAAGGACTGATTGGTAGAGTGCTGCAGAGGTGGTTGTCCTTCTGGAAGTTTCTCCCATCTTCACAGAGGAACTCTGGAACTCTGTCAGAGTGACCATTGGGTTCTTGGTCACCTCCCTGACAAAGGCCCTTCTCCCTCGATTGCTTAGATTGGCCGGGTGGCCAGCTCTAGGAAGAGTCTTGGTGGTTCCGAACTTCTTCCATTTAAGAATGATGGAGGCCACTGTGTTCTTGGGGACCTTCAATGCTGCAGAATTGTTTTGGTACCCTTCCCCAGATCTGTGCCTCGACACAATCCTGTCTCGAAGCTCTACAGACAATTCTTTTGATTTCATGGCTTGGTTTTTGCTCTGACATGCACGATCAACTGTGGGACCTTTATATAGACAGGTGTGTGCCTTTCCAAATCATGTTCAATCAATTGAATTTACCACAGGTGGACTCTAATGGAAACGGGATGCACCTTAGCTCAATTTCGAGTCTCATAGAAAAGTGTCTGAATACTTATGTAAAGTAGGTTTTTCATTTTTAATACATGTGCAAAAATGTATGAAAACATGTTTTCGCTTTGTCATTATGGGGTATTGTGTGTAGATATTTAATACATTTTAGAATAAGGCAGTAACGTAACAAAATGTGGAAAAAGGGAACAGGTCTGAATACCTTCCGAATGCACTGTATTTTTACTTACCCAGAATTTGGTTGTTCATCATTGCTAGAAAACCATTTAGCAGTTATGTCCTTGAGCTGTTCTTGTCTATTAATGTTCTGTATTATTTCATGTATTGTGTGGACCTCCGGAAGAGTAGCTGCTGCTTTTGCATCAGCTAATGGGGATCCTAATAAAATACTAAATACCAACTTGACAGAGCTTGAACAATCTTTGAAAATAATTATGGGCAAGTATTGTACAATCCAGGTGTGCAAAGCTTAGAGTCTTAACCCCCCAAAACTCAGCTATAATCGCTGCCAAAGGTGTTTTTTTTTGTGTTGACTAGGGGGATGAATACTTATCTATTCAGTATATATTAGTATGTTACTTTGTAACACAAAATGTGAAGAAATCCAGGTGGGGGGGGGGGGGGGGGGGTTAATACTTATGATAGGCACTGTATGTATCCAATGGAAATATGTAGCCAATAAAATATTATTTCAAATGCTCTTTTCATCAGTGTACAGCTACTGTAATTGGGCCTGAGTAGAACATATATATGTAAATTAGGGACATAACCCATAGAAGGGTGAGAAACTGGCTCACTATGGCATATCAGAGAGAGAGAGAGAGGATGGAGACTGCTGTTGGAGGAACGTGTCCTATTTTATCAAGATGGAATGAGGCAGGGAGTGAGAAGGTGAAAAAAGGGAGGGGGTGTTCACATACCACATGGAGTGTGAAGGGAGGGGGGAGGAAGGCAGACACTGAAACCTCTGTTGGCTATATTCTGGAAGAGTGAAGTGAGGGACACAGATGGGAAATGAAATGACTGGATCATTGAAAGCCTGAAAGCAGGACAACAATAATTACCAATTTAGATTAAATCCTTTTATGTTACACACTGTGCTGACACCTTTCTCAGTCAGAGGAATAAGGTAACCTCAGAGTTGGAGCACAGACAAAGGGAAGCTTAATTGCTATAAGATGATGCATCAGGCATTGAATTTATGTGATCTTGGTTCTGTAATACAGGGAATTAATTTCAATGAATAGGCTGTACACAATGAACATAAGGAGAACAGATCGACAATATACTGTGTGCTTGTGGTTTGCAAGTTTCGACCCTGAGAAGATGAGCAGCAACCAATTTAAAGATTTCTATTAGTCTCAGCTCTGAGCAGCTAGCTGATCCCATAGTGTTTTGGCTCATCGTTCTTCCTGGAAATCCCTCGATTTAAGATGTTGAGAGAGTCCTTTGAATCTAAAAGTTGACAGCAACAAGGCACAATATCATTGATAAAGAAAAATAATGGCCATATTTGATTACGCATCCTGTAAGCCTATTTCATTTATTAATTTGGACATAAAGTGCAAGATATTTGGATTGGATATTGAGTTTTCACTAGAATTTCAGAAGAACATGTATACTCTTCCAAGCTTGACATTTAAAGGGATAGATTGCTTAAATTGCTGAACTATCCCTTTAATCCAAAGGCTCACCTAGTCTGAGCCACTGACCTGGGCCATGTTGGTGATGAAGAAGGGTAGCCAGGCGCTGAAGAAGAGGCCCAGCAGGACTCCCAGGGTCAGACTGGCCTTCACTGCCCTCCGGCCCTGCCTGTGGGCCAGCCGCCGCTCGCTGTTCACTGACAACTGAGGATAGAAGGACAGACAGGGCAGTAAAAGATAAGGACTGCATCACAATGTGTCCAAAAACCTAGGTATTTAAATTGACATGGTAGCTACAGGTCCACATTGTTACATGATTCTTAAAACTGTTACACACGTTTGCGGCATGCACATTTTCAAGGATTTTCAAATGAACTCAATGGAATTAAAACAATAATTCCAGGGTGAGTACAAATCTAATGCATAGAAAGTTCATTATATAGAAACAGCAAACTGGTATAAATAGCTGTAAGTATTATGTAACAATGTGCACTTACTCTGTACCTAAGAGCTACCATGTAAATACTTAGGTTTTATAATTGGAGTGGCGAAAGAAAATAAACTATAGCTTCCACCATGTTGCTTTCAAGAGAAGAAGATGACACACTTTAGATGCATCCTTGGCCTGGTATTGTCAAGGAGTCTGAAAAAAGTTTACGCTTGCATTTAACAAGATGTAATTATCACATTGAAAGAGATGTGACGTGTTGCTGAATACATTGAAAAGTCTGCGTGGAACAACATTGTTATGAATTATTGTCCTTGGCACTCAATCTCAGGAGTGGAGATGCAGGCCCTTGACTACAAAAATACAATGCAAGGTCTGCCATTTATTCTAACAAGCAACCACTTTGCCTTCAACAGGCGCCATCGTCTCTCCTCCCTCTGTCTCTTTCAGATGTTTCTTTTCTGAATTTCAAGCTCTTTGCTCATCTTAAACTGTCTTTCACTTATTTCACTCTATTCCGTTTATTTTATTTTAGTGGATGTAAGAAAATGTATTCAGTGTGTCAATTCCTCAGCTGCCCACCTCACTTTAATAGAGGGGAGATCAACGAGTGCAAAGTGGCAAGGCCAACTCTCACACACACAAACACACACTTACCTACAGTGCCTTCAGAAAGTATTCATAACCCTTGACTTATTCCACATATTGTGTTACAGCCTGAATTTAGAATGTATTAAATGGGTTTTTTTCTCACCCAGGTACCCCATAATGACAAAGTTTTTAGACATTTTTGCAAATGTATTTGAAAATGAAATACAGAAATCTAATTTACATAAGTACTCACAACCCTTTGCTATTACACTTCAAATATCTTTCATCATCTTTGAGATGTCAATACAACTTGATTGGAGTCCAACTGTGACCATTTTTTTTGGACATGTTTTTAGAGAGAAACACACCTGCCTATATACGGTCCCACAGTTGACAGTGTATGTCAGATCAGAAAATATACCATGTCCAAGGAACTGTCTGTAGATCTCTGACATATAATTGTGATGAGGCATATATCTGGGGAAGGATATAAACCAATTTCTAGTGTGTTGAAAGTTTCCAAGGGCACAGTGGTCACCATCATTGGAAAACTGAAAAAATATGGGACTATCCAGAACCTGCCAGAAGGACAACAATCTCTAAAGCATTTCACCAATCTGGGCTTTATGGGAGAGTGGCCAGACGGAAGCCACTCCTGAGAAAAAGGCATATGACAGCACGCGTGGAATTTGCAAAAAGGCATGTGAAAGACTCGGAGCATAAGGCAAAAGATTCTGTGGTCTGATGAGACAAAAATGTAACTATTTGGCCTGAATGCAAAGCGCTATGTCTGGAGAAAAGCAGGCACAGCTCATCTCCCGTCTAACACCATCCCTACCGGGAAGCATGGTGGTGGCAGCATCATGCTATGGGGATGCTTTTCAGCAACAGGGACTGGGAGACTGGTGAGGATAGAGGGAACAATGAATGGAGCCAAATACAGGCAAATCATTGATGAGTACCTGCTTCATAGTGCAAATGACCTTAGATTGTGGGCGAAGATTTACGTTCCAACAGGGCAATGACTCCAAGCTTACAGCCAAGGCAATGCTGGAATGGCTTCAGAGCAAGAATGAGTGGCCCAGCCAAAGCACAGACTTAAATCTCATTGAAAATCTGTGGCAAGACTTGAAGATTGCTGTTCACCGCCACTCCACATCTATTTTAATAGAGCTTGAGAAAATCTGCAAGGAAGAATGGGAGAAAATCACCAAATCCAGATGTGCAAAGCTAATACATACATTCCCAAGACAACTCAAAGCTGTAATCGCCACCTAAGGTACTTCTACAAATTAGTGACTCAGGGCTATGAATACATATGTATTTCATTTTCAATAAATTAGCTAACGTTTCAAAAAACACGTTTTCGTTTTGTAAATAAATGTTGAATTCAGGCAGTAACACAATAACATGTGGAATAAGTCAAGGGGTATGCATACTTTCTGAAGGCTCTGTAACCCACCCACTCCACCTTTAAAGAGGAACTGCCTTTAAAAAGCAACGAATCCCTTTGAAAACAGCCTATGTGGCAACGATATGAGTCAAACAGTTATTCTAGTGTCAAAATGTGCTACATGTGTAAATAGGATAATTTTGGTCATAAAGTAAGTAGTCTAAAACGAAGTTTAGAACATCCGTGCATCACAGCGGGTAAATGAAGGATGGGTTTTGATTTGATGATTTCCATTTGCCTACTAACATAGGGTGATCAGCTGCAGTGATTGTTCTCTATCCAATAGCATAGACAGTGAGAGAGACCTGCCCCAGCAGCTCTGACTTTGTTTGCATAAGACAACACATAGCAACACATTGCACATTTTTTTACTTGAGAAATACTGCTCCAAAAACACCTTCGATTTAAAATTGTGCAACTATATCATCCTCAAAAAAAAATCAACATTTAGTACCGATTTCATGAGTTATCTTAGATTCATTCTGGGGATTTTGAGGAAGTGAAATAGGCTTCCACGTCTACAGTGTCTCATGGAAGACAAACATCATTAACCAAACGCAGAATCAGTCAGGAAACACACCTCCAAGACTGAAATCTCGTTTTTCTAATGAGCAACATAAAAACACATGTGCCGATCGGCATTTGTTCAGTCGCTCTTTAATCTCACCTTCTTGATTCATCTCCCAAGTCAATGGCCGCTTCCTAATTATCTTAGCTAGATCACCACATTTGTTTTCCTTCATGACAACTGGGTCGTTCCACCAATTTGGTCACTTTTAAGCAGTGTAACTTAGGGGGGAAAAAGGTTTAATTTCACCTCATTTGAACATCCTATCATTAAGAGCACCTGTTCAACTTAATAAAAAACATGTTTTCCCATCTCAAGAGGTTCAATAAAAAATGTACTATAGTAAGTGCCTATGAAGTGCCGAATAAAGTAGGGTTGATTGAAAGAGTTGACGACTTCATCTTAAATCAACCATAAATCCCCTTATTTTGTGAAACAGGGAGTGGCAATTTTTTAATTTTTTATTGTTAAAACATTTCTAGCTTGTCTATCTATGGACAACGGTTGACGCGTTATGGTCTACCAGGTCAGTTTTCCACCAGAAAATTGTCAAAAAGAGTAGAACTAGCTCACCTGCTTTTACACTATGATTGACTATAAGATATTCAATGTTTCTTTTTTCTTTAAAAAGCAATAGTTTCACCTTATTAAAATGAGAGTTCAGTTCACATAACAGGGTTGACCTTAAAATAATCACTAATCACATTAATAAATAATAATCGTCATGAATGACTTTGTCAAAGCAACCAAATAACTAAGGCTTTACAATGATGGTGAAAACTTGGAGACATTTTGGGGTTACGTGGGTTAAAATCTTCCAGAAGTCACATAGAGTCCATGGTGGGACATGGATGTTGAAATGTTGAATATGAATAATATTTAAAAAATCAGATTTATTGAATTATCCATGTGGTCTATATTAAAGGGGTACTTCATTTCATATAACTGGCTTTTACAATTCAATATTGGAACTCAATTTCTATAAAAATATCAAAGGGCACTCTTTTTGTGGAACGACCCAACTGATCTGAGAGGAAGAAAAGGCATCATGGTGGAAATCTATCCAGGCACACAGTGATCATGCAGTGTCAGTTTACACAGCTGTGAGATGTAGCCTCAATGTATCTCCCTTAATTTCCTCTACAACTCCCCTCTCCCTCTCACCGGTACTTGGTGTGAAATAGAGCGCTCCTGATTGTAGTCTTCTCTGTCATGGTGAGCATGTCCCGCGGCGCACCCACCTGGTGAGGGAGGCTGAGAAGGCCCTCTGGGCGAATGTTGCGGGTACGGAGGGTGACTTAGCGCTGCCACTCGCCTTGCCTGTCTCCGTGCCACCAGGAGAATCCGACAGTAGGTGAAGCAGATAGCGCTGGATGGCAGGAAGAAGGTGAGGACGGATGCCACCAGGGCAAAGGGTAGGGTGACCCGCAGACAACACTGGAAGGACAGGCCATCAGCGGGTGACAGCTGGAAGTAGGAAGCGGGGTACCGCAAGCTTAGCTCTGGGTATGTGCTGATGTTGGCACTGCCAGCCCAGTGGATTGGGAAATGGTGACTTCGGTGACCCAAGCTGTGCCAGTTCATCTTGATGGGCAAGAAGGAGGCGAGGGCGGCCAGACCCCAGGCCCCTCCCACCAGAAGCAGGGCCCGGGGAAGCGTCATCCTCTGCTTGTAACGTAGAGGCGAGATGATGAGGAGGTAGCGGTCCAGGCTGATCACACACAGGTTGAGAATGGAGGCACTGCAGCACATGACGTCGAAGCAGAGCCACACGGGGCAAAAGCCCGGCGACAACACCCAGGCCCCGCACAGCACATTGAGCATGGCTGGCGGCATCACCACCAGCGCCACCATCAGGTCCGACAGGAAGAGAGACACCAGGAAACAGTTGGAGGTGTTGCGTAAGGAGCGCTGGGCAAACACCAGAGTGATCAGCAGAGTGTTTCCACAAGCCGTCATCAGGATGATGAAGGTTAACATGCATGCCAACAGCCACGGACCGCTGCCACTGATGCCCCAGGCACTGCTCGTGGACAAGCTGCCATTGGAGCTCCCTAAAGGGTTAACAGCATCCACACCTGCTGCCTCTAAGCCAGTTAAGGCAGAGTCGCCCATAGCGGTAGTTGACATTGGTCAATGTGAGAGCTTCCCTGTTCCTCTCCCAGTCTGTGAACACGAAAAGTTGCTGTGAAGCGCAAAATGTATGTGACTTCTGGTGCTTGTTAGTGCCGCTAAAGCTTTCCTGACACTTGAGGAGAATAAAGAGAAGCCACCGAAGTCCTGTGTTGATCATCCATTCACCACATCCTTCCCAAGGTTAAAGAGGAGCCTGTGAGTCATTTCTCTCTCTTAAGTGTGAAAATCTCCTCTTAACACTGCGATCAGAAGTGCCAACACCGTTTCCATCTCTCCATCGTGTCAAATAGTCCTGCTTCTTCTCAGCTTTGGAGCCCGTGTGAGCAATTCTGTGGCTGTCAGTGCGTCACGATGACACTCGCTGGGGGAGGGAGAATTGAGAGGTGGGCTACAACGTGGGAGCGCAAAGGCAGTTAGAAACTAAATGCGAGAAGAGGGAAAAATAAATTATCCAAGATATTCTTTACTACACACACAAAGCTAATGATATTACGTTGTGTGTGTGTGAGAGAGAGAGAGAGAGAGAGAGAGCGGTGTGAAGTCTATTTGCTGCTCCCTTTTTCTTGAATAGAATAAACACCACTGTGAGGCTGTCATTTGTAAGCAAGGCTCTGGCCACAAGTGCTCTACAGGTATCATGGTTGCTGTGGGATTGCCTCTGGATCCCCGCTCCTGATAATCCTCATGCCAGCCACTCCAGCGTGCCTCCCAGCAAGAGCATTTTGCTCCCGGGGAAGGAGCGTGTCTGAGCATTGAGCTGCTAATACACAGCTAGGTGATGCAAATTCTGTACCACAGCAAGGAGGCAGTGTGTGATTTATACACTCTACATCTGTTGTACAATTTCATTTAATAGCCAGTGCTTGTTGTGACATTCTGCATTATTTCTGTGAAACAAATTGGAAATGTATTGACTCATATTTTCTTTGTAGAGCATTTCTGGTATATATAATTGTGAAATTGTGTACTATTCAATTCTGTGGGTATATGTGGTTTATCATATTTATTTCACTTACTTATTTAATAATGGCATAAAGCTTAATTTTTCACAGAACTACTAGTAGCTTTTTGTCCCTCAATGTTAACATCTTAACAATAGACTAAGTAAAAGTCAAGGATGTCAAGAACATTGTGTTTCAGACAATTATGCAGATTCTCTGACACCGTTTACAATTGATTCTAAGACAAGGTAAATTAGTCGGCTTATTCGGAGGGCACTTGAATGCTAATGAGTACAAAATGTGCTTCCAAGGAAGTGTTTGTATCCC
Source organism: Oncorhynchus kisutch (assembly GCF_002021735.2). Taxonomy (NCBI): domain Eukaryota; kingdom Metazoa; phylum Chordata; class Actinopteri; order Salmoniformes; family Salmonidae; genus Oncorhynchus; species Oncorhynchus kisutch. The sequence goes on along the minus strand of NC_034190.2, from coordinate 61,821,605 downwards.
CACAAATTAATGCCGGTTTTGCATTGTTGATGTATCTTTCAGTTCACTCTATGATATAACACAAAACAAATCCAATCATGTGTTTTAAAGGTAGATTAAGTTTTATGATTTAGATGCACAAAGAAAACAGTATAGTGGGTCAATTACCGCAACAATAAGAGCGTTGAAGCGCGAAGCTAAACTTCTCCGCTGTTTTGCTCCCGGAACTACCACGTTGTAACAGTGTGAAGCGAATCCCTGCACATAAGCAGATATGACTCTGTGAGAGCGAACTATTGCATCTCGCTCTCGCAATATCTGCGGTGATGCTCGTGGCAACGTAATTTTATCTTCCTTCAAAAACCTCAATTATCCTTATTTTACCTCAATTATCCTCATTGTCCTTTATTTTATTTAATAAACACAGATTTTCCTGTTCAGGCACGTAGAACTTATATGAGTAAGTATGGAAGGGTCGACCCACAGAAATACATTAGTCTGGTTGGAGATCAGTGCAAATGATGGGCAACCAAAAAAAGACAGTTCGTCGTTGACATGTGGCTACTGCTCCTGTGAGAGTGAAGAGTGAAGATAAAATGGAGTCCGTTTTCATTTGGATTTACATCTCAGTACATTATACAATAACATTAATGCACGATATGTATTTGCATTTGTACCACATCTTCAATACGAAATGTGCAAAGATTCAACCTTATGTGTCTTATATTGACCTTAATGTTTCTCTGAGGTAGATATGCTTGGGCCAATGAAAAAAAAAAAATCTAGGCTAAGTAATTGATTTTAAAAAACAGATGGATTCCCGAAGTGGTTAACAATTTTTAATGTAGATCATTTACCCCACGAGTGACTTCGGGCAGGAGGAGCCCGCATCTCAAAGAACATCTCAAACTACTAGAACACAGCTCGGACACCCATACATACCCAAGAAGACATTGACCAAAACATTACCCATACTAAAAATGCTAAACATTTGAGAAAATGTACATTTTCTCTCATGTTGAACTAATAGGAAGTCTGTAAAGACCAACTGAGTGGACGGGGAGCTCAACCTGACTGGCGGTTCTTTGAAAATGACTACTAATTATATTTGCTAGCATGCTACAGTCAAATTTTGGCACCAGTAGACCACGCCCCTCTGCGAACAGCCTTCTGTGATGTTGGCTACAAGGCCGTGCTTATTTAAATTAGGTAAGAGAATAATAAATTAAAATGATTTTTTTGTGATGTCACAAAAAGTCCTTAATAATCCCACTTCCAACCCCCTTCTGAATCCAATTGTTTGAGATGGGGAAGGGGACCAGTAACTTCATGATCAATCTTTATCAATGTAAAAGCAACAGTCATTTTTCATACTTTGTTCTTTGGTTTCATCCAAACATAATTCAAATTTCCTAAAAAACATGATTTTTGACTATTCGGGACCTTTAAGCATTGTTGTAGACTTAATTGGGTTGTTTTTTAAAAGTGTGATTTTAATAGTGAAAACCTGAAAAAACTCGGATAACTCAGAGACCTGTGGGAAAAAAACAGGGAAAATGCCCCACCCCACCCCACCCCAAATCTAAAGACACAACCTTAAAATAAAAAAATATATATTTACGGTGACCGCACTGCAGTTTCCTCCAGTGGGTTACGACCCCGACATTGAATACCACTGCTGTCAGTTGTCTATGGATATGATATTACAGCAATCTATGATTTGGTTTTGTTGTCCACTGTTTCAAATGCAAACTTTTTTGCATTTGTGGCACAAATCCAAAGCAAGTCAATGGTACCTATATTAGCATTTTCAAAATTATCCTAAACTATATACAAATGTATTGTGTAACTCAATCATGTCACTTATAGATCATTTGGATATAAATTATGAAAATGTTAATATAGGTACCATTGACCTGCACTGGATTTGAGCGTGTTTGAAAGTGTGTCTAGGTAAAAATCTAATCAAATTTTATTGGTCACATACACATTTTAAGCAGATGTTATTGTGGGTATAGCGAAATGCTTATGTTTTTAGCTCGGCAGTGCAGTAATATCTAACAATTTCCCAACATATACCCAATACACACAAATCTAAGTAAAGGAATGGAATTAAGAATATATAAATATATGGATGAGCAATGTCAGAGCAGTATAGACTAAGGTAGAGTAGATAGTATAGAATTCAGTATATACATATGAGATGAGTATTGCTAGATATGTTAACATTATGACAAGTGACTAGTGTCTTCCATTTATTAAAGTGGCCAGTGAATTCAAGTCTATGTATGTAGGCAGCAGCCTCTATGTGCTAGTGATGGCTATTTAACAGTTTGATGGCCTTGAGATAGCTGTTTTTCAATCTCTCGGTCCCAGCTTTGATGCACCTGTACTGGCCTCGCCTTCTGGATGATAGCGGGGTGAACAGGCTGTGGCTGGGGTGGTTGTTGTCCTTGATGATCTTTTAAGCTCCCTGTGACATCGGGTGCTGTAGGTGTCCTGGAGGGCAGGTAATTTGCCCCCGGTGATGCGTTGGGCAGCCCTGCAGTTTTGGGCGGTGCAGTTGCCATACCAAGCGGTGATACAGCCAGACAGAATGCTCTCAATTGTGCATCTGTAAAAGTTTGTGAGGGTTTAAGGTGGCAAGCCAAATTCAGGCGCTGTTGCGCCTTCTTCACCAGGCTGTCTGTGTGGGTGGACCATTTGAGTTTGTCAGTGATGTTTAGGCCGAGGAACTTGAAGCTTTCCACCTTCTCCAATGCGGTCCCGTCGATATGGATAGGGGTGTGCTCACTATGCTGTTTCCTGAATCCACGATCATCTCCTTAGTTTTGTTGAGTGAGAGGTTATTTTCCTGACACCACACTCCCAGAGCCCTCACCTTCTCCCTGTAGGCTGTCTCGTCATTGCTGGTAATCAAGCCTACTACTGTTGTGTTGTCTGCAAACTTGATGATTGAGTTGGAGGCATTCTTGGCCATGCAGTCATGGGTGAACAAGGAGTACAGGAGGGGGCTGAGCACGCACCCTTGTGGAGCCCCAGTGTTGAGGATCAGCGAAGTGGAGGTGTTGTTTCCTACCTTCACCAACTGGTGGCGGCCCGTTAGAAAGTCCAGAACCAAGTTGCACAGGGCGGGGTTCAGACCCAGGTCCTCGAGCTTAATGATGAGCTTGGAGGGTAGTATGGTGTTAAATACTGAGCTATAGTCAATGAACAGCATTCTTACATAGGTATTCCTATTGTCCAGATAGGATAGGGCAGTGTGCAGTGTGATGGCGATTTCATCGTCTGTGGATCTATTGGAGTGGTAAACAAATTGAAGTGTCTGCACATGCTCTGAGGACGCGGCTAGGGATGCCGTCTTGAGCCAGCTCGTGGAAGCCCAACGAAGCTTTGGAAGCCCAACGAGGCACCCCTGGTTACTTTGGCGATAGCACCCGGACCCGATGTCACCAACCAAAACTCCCTGATGCTTCTTTTAGTGGTGTCTGTGTTGACGCTGGTATAGACAAGAAGCTGGTACAGGGAGTGAACATTTAATGTTGATGTACATGGAACAGGACAGGACAGAGTCTGGTCATAAACACATAACAACATTAAATGCAGACACAGGGAACAGTTAGAGACCGGGCAATCAACAAAGGGAAGGAGTCCAGGTGAGTCCAATGAGCGTTGCAGCTCGTAATGATGGTGACAGATGTGCGTAATGAAGGACAGCCTGGCATCCTTGAGCACCAGAGAGGGAGAGCGGCAGCAGGCGTGACACAAATAGTTTCATGTTTAATTAGTTGTACACGGATACGCATTGTATACATCATCCAACGAAATCCTTACTTGCAGATTCCTTATCGGCTATACAACAACAATAAGAATACGAACATAAAGTAAATGGCAGTGGAATACATTTTTTATAGCAAGTGTAATATAGGAAGACACAATTTATAGTACAATATTTACAGGTGTATTTGGGAAGGGGGGATGGGGGCAAGTGTATAAATTGAGCAGTATAATAACCGTCTGGTAGCAGCAGTTGTGTTGTGCTAAGGTGCGGATAATCAGAGCAGGTGGTCAGTTCAGTTCAAATGTTCAGCAGTCCGATGGCTTGTAGATAGAAACGGTCTGAGCCTGTTGGTATAAGATCTAATGCTCCGATAGTCTGCCCGACGGTAAGGGAGCGAACAGCTCGTGGCTGAGGTGTGTGGGGTCCTTGATGATGCTGTGTGCCTTCAAGCACCGTTTCGAGTTGATGTCCTGGATGGGTGGAAGCACAGTCCCAGTGATGTACTGGGCCATCTTTATCACCCGCTGGAGGTCCTTGCTGTCGTGGACAGAGCAAATCCCGTACCAGGCCGTGATGCAACTGGTCAGGACGCTCTCGATGGTGCACTAGTAGTATTTGGAGATGACCCGGGGCGGAATGGCGAATTTCTTCAGCCGCCTTAGGAAGTAAGGACACTGTTGCGCCCACTTGACAAGAGTGGGGGTGTTGTTGGTCCATGACAAGACCTCGGAGATGTGGATGCTGAGACCCGTGACTCTGAGACCCGTGATGTGGACCTAAAACCCGTGACTCTCTCTACTACAGTCCCATTGATGTGGATCGGGGCATGTTCCCTCCTCTGCATCCTGAAGTCAACAATCAACTCATTTGTTTGCTGACATTGAGGGAGAGGTTGTTGTCATGACACCACAGGATTGTGGTGTCAGTGAAATAGGGCATCAATCTACTCAGTACCCAAGTGCTTTTTTTCCAATGTCCTCAGAGTTATCAGACATACATTTTTTGGGGACAAGCGAAGACCCAATCGGCGTTCGATAGATTGGTGTTGCAGTCCGGTAAGACAGTTTGCTCATAGTTCAATGGCTGTGATTTGAGCCGTATTTGCTCCCGATGCACATCTTTTCTTTTAAAGTGTGCCAGTGGACTTTTTGTAAGTATGCTTTAGTAAGAAGTGTTGGTATCAAGTACAACTATGTTTACCCACCCCCTCAATGAATATTTATGATAAATTCCTCCCCACTTCTCACCTGAATGGATTTTTTAATTTGAAGTGGTTGGGCAAAGGCGAAAATTGGAGTTGAGAGTTACCTTTTAATGTCACCACCAATGCACATCAAATAGGTTACATAATGAAAGCATTGCATAGTGCCTGAGTATGCTACCTTCTTTTACACTTTTAGCTAGAAAATGTAAATTAATATCCAACGGCTTGAGAAATACTGTCACGCCCTGACCTTAGAGAGACATTTTATTTCTCTATTTGGTTAGGTCAGGGTGTGTTGTGGGGTGGGCATTCTATTTTTTGTTTTGTTTCTTTATTTCTATGTTTTGGCCGGGTACGGTTCTCAATCAGGGACAGCTGTCTATCGTTGTCTCTGATTGGGAATCATACTTAGGTAGCCCATTTCCCTCCTTTCAGTGTGGGTAGTTAACTTTGTTTGTGGCACTTAGCCCTGTAAGCTTAGCCCTGTAATAAAATAAAATGTATGCTCAACATGCTGCACTTTGGTCTACTTCTTTTGACGGCCGTGACAGAACTACCCACCACCAAAAGACCAAGCAGCGTGCGCCAACCTGGAGGATGAGCTGGACCGGGGAGGAGAGAATGGCAGGGGAAAAGACCCGGTCATGGAGGCAGCTCCAAAATATTTTTGGGGGGGCACACGGGGAGATTGGCGGAGTCGGAGTTTAGACCTGAGCCAACTCCCCGTGCTTACCGTTGGGAACATGTGACTGGTCAGGCACGTCTCGAGTGAGCATTCACAGGTCGGTATGCTCTGTGCCAGCGTCCCGCATTTGCCGGGTGGAAATGGGCATCCAGCCAGAACGAGTTGTGCCAGCTCTGCGCTCGATACCGCCAGTGCGCCTTCACGGCCCAGTGTATCCGATGCCCGCCCCACGCACCAGGCCTCCTGTGTGTCTCTCCAGCCCGGTGAGTCCTGTGCCTGCTTCAAGGACCAGGCCTCCTGGTGTGTGTCTTCCCAGCCTTGTGAGTCCTGTGCCTGCGCCCAGAACGAAGCCTCCAGTGATGATCCATGGCAAGAAGCCTCCAGTGATGATCCATGGCAAGAAGCCTCCAGTGATGGTCCATGGCACGAAGCCTCCAGTGATGATCCATGGCAAGAAGCCTCAAGTGATGGTCCATGGCACGAAGCCTCCAGTGATGATCCATGGCACGAAGCCTCCAGTGATGATCCATGGCACGAAGCCTCCAGTGATGATCCATGGCACGAAGCCTCCAGTGATTATCCATGGCACGAAGCCTCCAGTGATGATCCATGGCACGAAGCCTCCAGTGATGATCCATGGCAAGAAGCCTCCAGTGATGATCCATGGCAATAAGCCTCCATTGATGATCCATAGCACGAAGCCTCCAGTGATGATCCATGGCACGAAGCCTCCAGTGATGATCCATGGCACGAAGCCTCCAGTGATGATCCATGGCAAGAAGCCTCCAGTGATGATCCATGACACGAAGCCTCCAGTGATGATCCATGGCAAGAAGCCTCCAGTGATGATCCATGGCACGAAGCCTCCAGTGAGGAGTCATGGTACGAAGCCTCCAACGATGGCCTCCAGTCTCCGGTGACGGTCTCCAGTCCGGAGTCTCCAGCGACGTCCTTCAGACGGTAGCACTGTTTCATATACAATGTTGTTAACAAAATTAGATTGCTGTTACTCCCGTCCCTATTGCAGAATGCAACCTTTTGACAGCATGTACTAAAGTTGATTTAATCCACACTTGCATTAATACCCTGGTTTGATGATTTTCAGAAAGCAGACAGTTCTACTGTATGTTTTAGCTGGGAAGTAACGGTACTTGATCGTGATTTCATTGAGTACTCTGTAATCAATACATTGGCGTAACCCTCAATCCTTCTTGACCATGAAGAAGAAACCTGCCGACGCAGAAGAAGTGGACATGAGGATAAAACCTGGAGAGCCCGGGATGTGCTCCTCCATGGCCTGGGTTTCAGCCACTGACAGAGGGTAGATGCATCTGCGCAGAGGCTGCAAGCAGGTCGTTGGCACAGTCCCAGGGGCGATGAGGGAGCCAGGTGGTGCGGATTTAGGAAAATACCTCCCACAGGTCCTGGTATACCTCTGGAATGTTGGGCTCAAGGGCAACCACAGGACTCTCAACCGACGTGAAACCACAAGGGATGGGGAAGCAGGTCCTCCGGCATTCGGGTGCCAGTCTGTGATTTTCATCCTTGACCATGAGATGGTAGGGTTGTGGCGTTGAAGCCAAGGTAGGCAGAGGATGATCTTGTGAGCTGGTGCACTGGTGATGAAGAAGGGGATGTTCTCCTGATGGATGGACTCCACGGTGAGGGTGAGTGGTTTGGTGATGTGTGTGATGGTCCCGGAACCTAATGGCCGATTATCGAGGGCTTGAACAGGAAAAGGAGAGGAGAGCGGGTATGAGGTGATGTTGAGAGAGGCACCAGAATCCACTAATGCTGTAGATACAGTACATGAAAGACAGTCAACTAGTGTGATTGACACCAAAAAGGGTTTGGCAGGAAGTGATGAATAGGAGATACTCACACCTGCCCCAGGAGGTGGAAGATCACGTGACCGTACCTCTGCTCTCTTGGATCCCGAGCTGGGACGTACCGGACACTACTGGAGCCCTCCTTAACCACAATAGCGATAGAGCCCCAGCTGTCTCCGTCTACATTGCTCCACCGTGGGGAGGCGTGTGACCCCTACCTCCATGGGTTCAGGCTCTGATCCAAAGTGTTCACTGAAGGAGGGAGAGAAGCGATGAGAGTGCCGACTCTCCCGAAGAAGGTTATCCAGACGGATGGCCATCGTGATGAGTGCGTTTAAGGAGAGGTTGTAGTCTCGACAGGCCAGTTCCGTCTGAACCTCCTCGCACAGTCCTCTTCTAAATAGCGTACGAAATGACAGCTCATTCCATCTCCTGAATGCTGCTACTGTCTGGAAGGTGAGCGCATACTCGGCAACAGTCTGGTCCTCCTGCTGTAGTCAGAGTAGACGCTCACCCCCCTCTCTGCCCTCCGATGGATGATTGAAGATACCTCTGGTCATATTTATCCGGGATGGACAAACGGGCATTGCTGACCTAGGCAGGTTGCTGGTGTGCTGAGTCGACTGGTGGTAGAGTATCCTCCGCTAGTTGAAGGCAACCCCTCTCGGGTATGTTCGAGACGTTGAACACTGCGAATAACCTCTTCCATAACCATCCCCAGCTGGTCGTGGTGTTGACGAAGTAACGATCCCTGCTCGTTGACCATCTGGGAGATGTTATGGTTTGCTGCTGCTTCTTCCATTTTGTGAGGCAGTATTCTGTTATGTAGACGCTGGGAGTCGAGAAGCAGGTGGTAAGTTTAATATAATATGGAACGATACAACGTAGGTGTAGCGTCTAGACATGAAAAACAGAAACAATACTGTCTGGGGAAAGAGCCTAAGGGAGTGCCAGATAAAGGGGAGGTAATGAGTGAGGTAATGGAGTCCAGGTGTGCCTAATGATGAAGTGCAGGTGCACGTAATGATGAATGCCAGGTGCGCGTAATGATGGTTCCCAGGACCAGTGGTTAGTAAACCAACGACATCGAACGGTGGAGCGGAGGAGAGGGAGTAGACAGGGCAGATTTATGTCATCTTGTCTTCAGGAGATTTTATTATCTATTTACTTTATTTAGTCCGATCAGTGGAACAATGTGCTAAAATATAGGGTATTTAGTGTGCATGTCAGCAAGAACACTGCTCTTATTCTCCACACGTATTTTATTATTCAATTCCTTCCCAATTTTGCCAGTGTAACCACATATTTGAAATCTGATATGCCTACTTGAGTCTTTGAAAATGAATTATGAGGCTATGTATTTTTGCAGCCATTCATGGACAGTTTTGAATAAGTCATACAAAAAAGCATTGGATATTGACTACTCCAGGCCTCAAATATAATTTGCCATTTTAATATTGTACACATGCTAGGCATAGATGGTAGGGGGACTCACAACTCATAAACACATCATATTCTCTCTATATAGAGTAAGATGATGGCAAGGACCTTCAACTTGTAGGCATAAACCAAAAAGAAAGGAAGACCAAGGCACTCTTCATACAATTAATTATACAATGGGTGTGTCTAATCCTGAATGCTGATTGGTTAAAACCGCATTCCAGCTGGTGTCTTTTACACAAATTACCAACCGCTAAATCTATGACGTTAAAATGCCTATTTACACTGTTCCATCTGATTGTGCAATCTACTGTCTCATCAGCCCAGCCAGGCAAATTATATATTGCCTGGCTGGGCAATATAAAGCATCTAGACATTATCTCACATTTATTTTGGACTAACATTTAATTTTCAACAGCGAAGATTTGTATAATTCTTGCTGTCTGTCTCTCCAACATTTGCAACATTGTTTCAATATTCAAATTCGATCTCCAGCTGGCCCATAGTAATGAACGTGTCGGGAGTCGGGATGAGACAGACAGGCAGGCAGCTTTTTCAGCCAGTCGAAATCATGAATCAGCATCATTATTTATGGATATATACAGTGCATTCGGAAAGTATTCAGACCCCTTGACTTTTTCCACATTTTGTTAAGTTACAGCCTTATTGACGAGGGAGCACTTTTTATATGCCTGGATTTTCTGAACGTTAACACTAGAAGCGTATTACCTAAAATCGATCAATTGAAAGTATGGGTTCACAGCTCCAATGCAGATGTGTTGGTCATTACTGAGACGTGGTTAAGAAAGAGTGTTTTGAACAGTGATGTAAACCTCTCTGGTTATAACCTTTTTCAGCAAGACAGATCTTCCAAAGGGGGTGGAGTGGCAATCTTTACCAAGGAACACCTTCAGTGCTCGGTTGTCTCCACCAAGTCTGTCCCCAAACAATTTGAATAGCTGGTTTTAAGCATTAAACTTTTAAAAAGCTCTTTGTTCACTTTTGATGGGTGTTATCGTCCACCATCAGCACTGGCCTGTATCCTAAATGCCCTAAGCTCTCTCCTGGCCCCTCACACTAAGTCTGAATTTGTCCTGCTAGGTGACTTAAACTGGGACATGCTTAAACCACCTGACCAAGTCCTAAAGCAATGGGACTATATACTGTAAATCTTTCTCAGATTATTACCAATCCCACAAGGCATGACTCCAAATACCCAGAAAAGGCTACTCTCCTCGATGTTATTCTCACAAATAATCCTGATAGGTATCAGTCTGGTGTTTTCTGTAATTACCTTAGTGATCACTGTTTTACAGCCTTTGTTTGTAATGGCTGCTCAGTGAAATGACCTGTCCTGATTTGTCATAGACGCTTGCTAAAAAAACGTGAATGAGCATGCCTTCCGTCATGACCTGGCCTCTGTAAATTGGTAAAGAATCAGCTTGATCCCCTCTGTCGAAGACGCTTGGACCTTCTTTTTTATTTTCAGTGGTATTGTTAACAACCACGCCCCCATAAAGAAAATGATCATTAAAAACAGGTTCAGCCCCTGGTTCAACTGTGATCTGGCAGAGTTACTCCACCTCAAGAATTCCATTTGGCGAAAGGCACACACATACTCAGGCTGACTGGCTCTCATTCAAGCAAATGAGAAATAAGGGCACTCAGGCTATCCGGTAGGCCAAAGTTAGTTACTTTAAGGAGCAGTTCTCTCTCTGTGGGTCTGACCCCAAGAAGTTCTGGAAAACAGTTAAAGACCTGGAGAATAAACCCTCCTCCTCACAGCTACCCATGTCCCTTAATGTTGATGATGTGGTTGTTACTGACAAGGAGCACATGAAGATCTTTAATCACCACTTTATTAAGTCAGGATTTCTATTTGACTCAGCCATACCTCCTTGCCGTCTTAACATTTCTTCATCTCCCACACCTTCTCTTTTTCCCCTGCCCTGCTACAAAGTTTCTCCCTGCAGGCGGTCACTGACTCCGAGGTGCTAAAGGAGCTCCTGTCACGACTCCTATCCCTTTTCCCTTTTCTGTTGGTTTTGTCTGATTTGTTTCACCTGTTTCTTGTTTAGATTTTGAGTTGGGCTATTTAAGCCGGTAGGCCCGCCTACTCTTTGTGCGGGCTTGATTATTTTCCCCACTGTGTTGATGTGTGGTAGTGCATGTTGTTTAGTTACCTGTTTTGGGCATTTGTTTATTACGCCCAGTTTCGTGGAGTGTACTATTTTCCCCTGTGCGTAATAAAGCGCTATTCTGAACTTTCTGCCTCCTGCACCTGACTCCGCACCCACTACGCCTAGTGTGTTACAGCTCCTTAAACTAGAACCCCAAAAAACATCTGGGTCAGATGGTTTAGACCCTTTCTTCTTTAATGTTGCTGCCCCTATCATCGCCAAGCCTCTGGGGCGGCAGGGTAGCCTAGTGGTTAGAGTGGCGGACTTGTAACCGGAAGGTTGCAAGTTCAAATCCCGAGCTGACAAGTTACTAATCTGTCGTTCTGCCCCTGAACAGGCAATTAACCCACTGTTAACCTAGGCCGTCATTGAAAATAAGAATTTGTTCTTAACTGACTTGCCTAGTTAAAGGTCAAATAAAAAATAAGAGCCTATCGCTGACCATTTTAACATGTCTCTCCTCTCTGGGGATGTTCCTATTGCTTGGTAGGCAGCCACGGTGCGTCCTTTATTTAATTTAAGGGGAGATTAAGCTGATCCTAACTGTTATAGGCAAATTTCTATTTTGCCTTGTTTATCAAAAGTGTTGGAAAAACTTGTCAATAATAAACTGACTGGCTTTCTTGAGTATTCTCTCTGGTGTGCAATCTGGTTTCCACTCAGGTTATGGATGTGTCACTGCAACCTTAAAGGTCTTATAAGATGTCACCATTGCCCTTGATTCTAAGCAATGTTGTGCTGCTATTTTTATTGACATGGCCAAAGCTTTAGATACGGTAGACTATTCCATTTTTGTCGGCCGGCTATATTGGTGTCGCTGAGGGGTCTTTGGCCTGGTTTGCTAACTACCTTTCGCAAAGATTGCAGTGATAAAGTCTTATACTCCCCTGGCACCTCCCTGGATTTTGTGTGAACGCTCTACAACAAAGCTTTCTTAGTGTCCAAGAAGCTTGTTCTGAACACCTCTAAAACAAAGGTAATGTGGTTTGGAAATAAGAATGGCCCTCTCCCCACCTCATACAATTACTTGGGAGTATGGCTAGATGGTACACTGTCCTTCTCTCAGCACATAAATCTAGACTTGGTTTCCTCTATCGTAATCACTCCTCTTTCACCCGAGCTGCCAAACTAACCCTGATTCAGATGACCATCCTACCCATGCTAGATTACGGAGATGTAATTTATAGATTGGCAGGTATGGGTGCTCTCGAGAGGCTAGATGTTCTTTACCATTTGGCCATCAGATTTGCCACCAATGCTCCATATAGGACACATCACTGCACTCTATACTCCTCTGTAAACTGGTAATCTCTGTATACCCGTCGCAAGACCCTCTGGTTGATTCTTATTTATAAAACCCTCTTAGGCCTCACTCCCCCCTATCTGAGATACCTACTGCATCATCCACGTACAACACTCGTTCCGCCAGTCACATTCTGTTAAAGGTCCCCAAAGAACACAAATCCCTGGGTCACTCCTCTTTTCAGTTCGCTGCAGCTAGTGACTGGAACAAGTTGCAAAAAACACTCAAACTGGACAGTTTTATCTCCATCTCTTCATTCAAGACTCAATCATGGACACTCTTACTGACAGTTGTGGCTGCTTCACCTGATGTATTGTTGTCTCTACCTTCTTGCCCTTTGTGCTGTTGTCTTTGCCCAATAATGTTTGTACCATGTTGTGTTTCTACTACGCTGTGTTGTCATGTGTTGCTACCATGCTATGTTGTTGTCTTAGGTCTCTCTTTATGTAGTGTTGTGGTGTCTTTCTTGTCGTGATGTGTGTTTTGTCCTCTATTTTTATTTTTGATCCCAGCCCCCATCCCCGCAGGGGCCCTTTTGGTAGGCTGTCATTGTAAATAAGAATTTGTTCATAACTGACTTGCCTAGTCAAATAAAAGAAAAATATTACAAATAAATGACACTAGAAAACATCTTAAACAAATGCAGCTACTTTGTTGTTATTCTAGCTGCACTGTTTGACGTAAGTTAGCCGTATTTGGCTAGCTAGCAAGCAAGGGATAAGACTGTTGACAGCCAGTATGGCAATAGAACATTTAGAAAGTATGAATGATTGGGTCGTGTCCATAGATACAAAACAAAAAGACTTGGGTCGCGTCTCTGGCAACCGAACCAATAGAACGAACTTCCAGACAGTTTGGGTAGCAACCCTAGATTTATGTCTGGACTATATCTTGTGGGATGAAATAGTATGAATATATTCATCAAAATATATTTTTTATGAAAATATGTAAATCATTATTTTAATATATTGGTAATCCATTGTATAAAAGTTACAATGCCCTCGATGCCGGTGTTTGGAGGATATATTGGCATGGTTTGCCGGCCCAAGAGAACAACACCCATGCCAATATATCCCTCAAACACCGGCATCTCTGGCATTATCACTTAAAATGTATTTATTTGTATAACTACCTGAATATTGATACTCATTAAAAAAAATTGAAGGTTGAGTGATTTTGAGAAATTAATTGTTATAACAACATTATAACAGAATTGTTATAACAACGTTATAATTAGGTGCTAATGCCAGAGAAGCATTTTTAAACACCCAGCACTTGGGAAACATAGATCAGGCGTGGCCAACACTCCTGTAGCATAAGCAGGATTTTCTTCCTGACGTATTTTTAAAAATTCACCCAAATTACTAAATGTTTGTGTCTTTACCTTGAAAGCAGTCTATGGACAAGGAGACTGCAATCTATATTTGGTTACCCACTGCCATCAACCATTAATATTAGTATTTCCTGTGCAGAGCCTTGGTGTAGTGGTAACACTCTCCGACACATGTTGCATACAACTTTCCACATGAGAACAGGAATCAATCACGGCTTCAAACCTTCCACTGTTTTTCCCATTAGTGTGTCTACATCTAACTTCAAACAACCTAAAAATAATGTAAAATAAATATATATGTGCATACTTTAAATTGAATCCCCCCAAAATCACAAAGTAAGAAAGTGATACAATTTTGAGTGTTCATTTAATGTTCAAAGCATTCTGAATACAATTGACCTGTATTCAGATCAGGCGTAAACCATATAAAAATACATAGAATTGCAGGAAATGAGCTTTAAAACAGTAACATTTTCAGACCCCCCCATCTTGGGGTTGTGCCAGGGGGCAATACAATTATCATAGCTAATCTCACTCCCAAGCTTTCTTCAAAAGTATGCAGCTCAACACCCTTATGGACGATACTGACAGGTAGGTAGCAGCAATATAGTGAGACGTGATTAGATGTCTGCTACTAGCAAAATATATGGTTATGCACATCCTGCATACTAGCTAATTGACTAGCTGGACTGATAGTGAGTGTAAATTACTGTGTTATTATAATAGCTATATAATGAGAATAGGATGGACAAGACATGTGCATGTTTTTATTATCTGGCAAAGCAGAACGTAGCTAACGTTCTGGAACAAATTGGGTTATTTACCAAGTTTGATGGCACTCTCTGCAAGGCATCAGTTAATCATGCCAGGAGAAAAGCTTCACTTTTTTTCTTGATAAAAATGTCAAACGCAGGCCCTGGATTCTGGAGCCATAACCTAAATCTCACGATAGCTCGTTTTAATTGAAGACCTTAAAGCAATGTCTCCATCTAGTGAAAGCCCCGAATTTCAGATCGCCATTACTTTTGAGTGAACTGGGAAATTCAAATAACATTTTTTGTCATCCTGAGTAAAGGGAAATGTTCACCAAATCTATCCATCAAGCAAGTGCTCCATATCTTGCAATGTCCGCATTTCCTTTTGCTGTAAAAATAAAAATCTGTAAAATTAGGCATTTGATTAATATTTATTTGACACGTCAGATTAATAAATTCACTCATCAAAGCATTGAAGAAATTACAGCTCACCTTTGCAATAATGACAAGAAAGTTTCCTGAGATGACAATGTCATATACAATTTGACAACAGTCCGTCAAGCTGTTGGATTGTTAAAAATAAAATTTAAAAAAAAAAGAGTCAAATCTAAGTTATGGTCAAACGCTAATGTCAAGAACATGTTACACTCACACACTGACTCATTATGTAAGTATTATACCAGACATGAAAAATATATATATTTTTACACATGAATTACAGACATTAACAAAATATTTATAATAGTTCTAATGTACCAGATAATTACATACAGATACAAACTGTTAATCTGCTACAAGCAAGTCAGACTGAAAATTGATTGACTGAATTTCTTACTGTTTTAAAAACTCTGCATTGTTGGTTAAGGGCCCATAAGTAAGCCCATGTGAAAAACGCAATTTGATTTGAAACATTTGGAGACAACAAGATGTCATATCAGGCCCAGGGGAATACACATCAAGACTTGCAGTTTGACAGCATAACATTTGTTAAACCATGTGGGGAGAGTTGGCATTTGGTTTCCCGTGAATTGACCACATGATTATTTCTACAATTTTGCAAGTACATTTGAACAAATGACTCAAAATGAAAAGCTAGAGACCATGCCATAAAAAGCAAATGTGATTATCTTTGGCCAATGCAAAAGTTCACCCTCTATACTAAAACTGTTGTACAGGAGCTAATTTTTCCTGACAAAAACAGTATTCTCTCGTCTCTGTGCCTTTACAGTGCTTCATTGGGCAGCAGGAGCACCTTTGGAAATATATATTAAATGGTAACTAACAACACAAAACATGGACTTTGTCTTAAAGGGAAGGGGTGACCGGTGGTGAAAATGTAATCAACCCTGTCTTGTGGCCCCGGGGAACTGTTCTTCTCCATGAACAATCCGAACTCCTCTCTATGGCAAGTTCTCGATTGCATACTCCTACTGTCCTCTCTCCTCAAAACCCACTGGAGGAGAATGTCAGAGGGGCGGGACCTCTGGCTTTCTCATCCAAAAGGTTTTGAGAAGGAGACGAGGAGAGGATGCGAGGAGTATGCAACAGATCTTCTCTATCGATTCCATCACTGATTGGTCCCCGGTTCGACTTCTTCCTCTGTCGCTGATTGGCTGGAGTCTTCCTTCTGTGGCCTCACAGAACTCTTACTAATGGTCAGTAGATCTCGCAGCTCCTTGTTTTCAATCTAAATGCATGAGAATATTGGCCATGGGTTGATAAATAGTATTTTTATTTACCCTGACCCAGAGTCATAGATAATAAAAATAGTAATTTGCTTGATTTAATCATTTTTTACCTCTAGTTGGGCAAGCCTCTCTCGCACAGAGCAGTAGTGCTGGTCATCCACCTGAACAGCTCTTCTCATCACCTGACCCATCTCGCATATCCGCTCCAGTTGGCTTTGCACTTCCTTCATGAAAATACAAATTCAAACAAATAAAACATGACACATAGCTAATTGTTTTTATCATAAATGTGAGTCAATGTCAAATGTTAATACATTCATTCTGAGTAGACATAAAGGGTGTGTACCTTGGCATGGTCCTCATGAAGGCTAAGAACAGGCTTTGTGTCCAGCTCCTTCTTTTCCATCATAAGCTGTAGCATTTGCTTGCGGTATCTACCCATGATCAATTCTAGCGCATACTGGTGCTCCTCCAAAGACAGCCACAGTTCTGTGTAGATTTAACACATTACCAGACATATCTGTGCCTCAAATATATGACACATACATTGGTGTAATATATTAACAGATTATATTGTTTTTCTCGTGCTGCAAACATTTGACACCGAATGACATTCAACTGAGACAAAGTGGGGTAGAATAAAATATTACAGTGAATAAAACATATGAATTGTGTCTTGCCTCGGTTTTCTTGCTGTAGTTCCTTTATTTGGGTATTCTCTTGCGTTAACAGGACGTGAGGCTTGTACTTTGACAACTCCTGTATCTCAGAACTTTCCTCCATGTACTAGGGAAACAGTGAACAGATAAATCCAAGGCTCTCATCTATATGCCATTTAAAAAAATACTAGATACGTATTCAGCAAGCTCGAAAGATAGCAGCAACCAAATGTACCTTGTCTGGAAGGGCATTCCCCACCTCTCTCATGCCCTGAACCTTCTGGCTGAGCGCTCCAGACTGCTCGATCAGTCCTTCTGCCGCCGTGTCGTGCTCTTTGAGCCTCTCAAGCAGCGTGCGAGCATCGCCAAGAACCTTTTCCAAAGTGCACGCCATAGCCTTCTGCACTAGCTTGATTACAAACGGAAGACGCAGGTCCTTTTTACATTACATTTGCTAGCTAAATTAGCTAACCAATCATCGAAATAGCTAACCTTAGCTAGCTAGTTATAGTGGCAGATCTTTTGTAGATTAGCGGACAGATTAAATCCTTTCTTTACTGATATGCGTCATAGATAAACATGAGTATCGTCAAGTATTTTGCGAAAATTGACCAAAATATCAAGAAATACTTCAAAAACAAACTCTCTGACCTGGAGACCGCTGTTTTCGGAACAAAATGTGACTCATTAGTTTTTACATCACTTCCGGTCGTAAGCAGGGTTGCGTTCAAGATAGTAACACAGTTTCTAAACCCATACGCGCAACATCGCGAGACTCATTAGTTTTTACATCACTTGAAATAGACCAACCAGACCAGCCTGCGGTTTGGGGTTAGAGAAGTCACTGAACACCTTTACATGCATACCAATGTCCCGTTATTATTCGGGTACTGAAGTATTCGATTTTTGAGTTGTCATATAAACATCACATCCCGTTTACAATAACCCGAAAAAGTTTTTATCCCAGTTATGAGAAACGCGGATAAGATGCCTGGGATATGCTGATTTTAGACGGGATACTGTGGCATGTAACCATAGTATCCCCTTTACCACAGATAACAATGAGGTTTAGGTATAAGAATATTTGCCTTTACCATTGTTTTTCACGGTCTGCGCAGGTTCAGTTTCGCATATAATTTAGACATGTTTCTGCTTATAATTTCCAACATTTGGTAGGCCATTTGTTTGTCAACGAAAGTTAGATAAATGCAGCTTCTCTTCTGTCATAACTTGTTGCCCCAGAAAACTATGAAGTAGTTCTCACCTGAATAATGTCTTACATCAATAGAATGAATGAGTTTGTAATCTAGTTAAAATAGGTAAAGGTGTGTTTCGTTTAGGGACCGGGGATTAAACGCAATAACTCCAAAACAGTGGAAAGATTGGTCCTGTGCAAAATGTCATCAGTTTGACCGGTTTTAATGGGAATAAAAACAGAGAAAACAATAAAAACACGTTTCTGACTTCATTCAGTTCCTCTTGCGTGCATATTTTTGTGGTTGAAATACTGTCTGCTTGTATTAGGTGTCAAAGATAACACATTACATGCGTATTCACATTTTCTCAAGAGATGCTGAAATAATAATTCAAGACAAAATTAACTTTTGTATAATTTTACTGCAAAGAAATGGATAATTCTCCAAGAGTTAATGGCATATTACTACATGTGAAAGGTTATTGGCCTACCTACAGTCAGTGTCCATATTTCAATATTCTGTTTAATCATGGATACAGGGATACTCATGATGTCACGATCGTCGTAAGAAGCGGACCAAAGTGGTGTGAAAGCATCATTTTAATGGATGACGAAAAACACGACGTAAACTGACCAAACTAACAAAACAACAAACGACCGCAAGAGCACTCTTGCGACCACCCCGTGAGAGCCCTCTGTGGCCAAGAAACAGTGGGGTCAATGACAAGCTAACCCTGTAGGCCTAGCACCAAGGGAAACGCAGGAGAGTCAATAAGGAAGAGACTAATTCTCTCCTTGTGACCCCCCTGCGTCACTATGCCCAGAGGAGCGGTGGCCTCCCTAATCAACCTTGACCCTAATGGTCAACTATCTAAGGCGTGAACAGGGAAGGGCACAGACACGGGAACAATGGGGATCCCTAAACTATGGGCGAACTATCTATCTATAAAATTCCCAGCCTCGCCTGAATCGACGAGCGCCTTATGCTGGGAATGCGGGGGAAACTCAGGGAAAGTGGCATACACAAACATATGTGCAACAGAGGGGTCTGGGTGAGAATGGTGCCGACTCACCTGGGGTGACGCCAGAGCACCCTCCCTGCTGCCTCGATACCCAGAGGAACCAACCCAGCACTGACCGGCAGTGTGACCTCTGCGGCCACAGATGGTGCACGAGCTGGACCATCTCCCTGCGCACCGCCCCTCCCAACTCCATGGGTATCGGAGAGGGGGTGCAGGGGGATGTAAACCAACAGACCCCGATCTGAACGTCTGCGGGTAGCCAGCAGGTTATCCAGCCGGATGGACAGGTACACCGGCTGGTCGAACGTGAGGTGTCTCTGCAGGCCAACTCCCGACCGACGTCCTCGCGCAGACTGCAGCGATAATGGTCGATCAGGGCCCTGTCGTTCCATCCCTCGCCGGCGGCCAGGGTCCGAAACTCCAGGGCGAACTCCTGGGCGCTCCTCGTCCCTTGCCTCAGATGGAAGAGGCGTTCGCCCGCCGTTCTACCGAAGACTGCCCGGAAGCGCCGGGTGAACTCCTCAAACTGGTCCAACGCCGCATCTCCCTCTCTCCACACGGCGTTGGCCCATTCCAGGGCTTTCTCGGTGAGGCACGAGATGAGGGCGGACACCCTCTCACGGCCCGAAGGAGCCGGGTGGACAGTTGCCAGGTATAAGTCCAGCTGCAACAGGAACCCCTGGCAGTTCGCAGCCGTCCCATCCTACTTCTGTGGAAGGGAGAGATTAATCCCACTGGGTCCAGGAGAAAGAGGGACATGTAGTGGAGACCCCGGTTTTGCTGGTGGAGGCGCTGGTAGAACTCCCTGTCTCTCCCAGCAGTCCATTGTCTGGACAACGTGGTCCATGGCAGTGCCAAGATGGTGGAGCATTGCTGAGTGCTCCCGGACGCGCTCCTCCACCCCTATACCCGGGGTACCTGCTCCTGCTGACTCCATAAGTTTGGTCCGGAATTCTGTAGGGGGTGCATACTGGCGGCAGAGAGTCAGGCGCAGGAGAGCAAAAACTGATTTACAACGGCGTAGTTTAATAAACAAAAAAAACACCGTAAACAGAACAATAATACAATTGGTAAACAAAACCCGTTACACATCAGCATAACGTGCACAAGCACTACAATAAACAATTCCGGACAAGGACATGGGGGGGGAACAGAGGGTTAAATACACAACATGTGACGATGGAACTGAAACAAGGTGTGTGGGAAGACAAGACAAAACAAATGGAAAAATGAAAGGTGGATCGGCAAGGCCTAGAATGCCAGCGACGTCGACCGCCGAACGCCGTCCGAACAAGGAGCGGGCCCGACTTTGGCGGAAAGTCTGCCCACAAATGTTCTATAGGATTGAGGTCAGGGCTTTGTGATGGCCACTCCAATACCTTGACTTTGTTGTCCTTAAGCCATTTTTCCACAATATTTGAAGTATGCTTGGGGTCATTGTCCATTTGGAAGACCCATTTGCGACCAAGCTTTAACTTCCTGACTAATGTCTTGAAAGGTTGCTTCAATATATCCACATATTTGTACAATTTTCTACATTGTAGAAAAATAGTGAAGACATCAACACTATGAAATAACACTTTGGGATCATGTAGTAACCCAAAAAGTGTTAAACAAGTCAAAATATATTTTACATTTGAGATTCTTCAAATAGCCGCTCTTTGCCTTGATGACAGCTTTGCACACTCTGCCTTGAATTACGAACCTCTGCCTTCCCTCAACCTGCCCTTTTGCCTTCCCCTTTGTTATAATTAATATTCTGAGAACCAAACCATCCTCCTCCTGTGTCTGCATCTGGGTCTCATCTGGTGTCGTTGTATCTCCTTAGTGTATGGGTCAGTCAAGTGGGTGTCTGGGGTATAGGGTTGGGGACCGTTCCATCATGATAGGACAATAAATAAATAAACTTGTATTCATTTATTTCAAAATGTATATCCTATATCTGGACAAAATTGAAAGCTCTCATTCACAACCCCTGTTCACAAACACACATGGGCTCTGGGATTTGCAACCATTTTTCTTTTTCCCTCACTTAACTCCACACTTTTCCAAACCCCACCTTCCATCACAACACATCCATATATACCCACATACTGTGCTGTGTTTTTTCTCTACCATGTTGATTGAATACTTTTGTGTTTCAGTTCCTTATATTTGAAGATTAATATTTTGTGAATGATCTTTTCTTCTGTTTTCTTATCACTTTATAAAATGGTATGAATGTAAAGTCTAATACTAATTATTTTCCATAATTCCCTATCTAGAATAATGATATGGTGTAGTTCTTGATTTTCTATATATTTTTTTATTACAATCCCTACCATGGCTAGTATTGGGTGTTCCATTATTCGACTCCTCTATGGGAACTAATATTTAGAATAGCCATGGAGTAGTCTTTGTGTCACTGAACATTTGGTTATCAATATACAGTTTATCGACTATGAGAGATACACGTTTTCCTTTTAATCTATTCTCCTTGAAGATTGGGTACAGAACTTTGTGCCGCTCTGCAATTTACTTTGGGAACTTATCATTCCTGCCTATTTTCGTGCCCAGGCCTTTAACCATTATTTTATCCTAAAAGAAAGCAAATTTGTCAACGATTGGGCACTCATATCTCTGTCTCAAACGGTGTACACGTTCGAGTTGGATTTTGTCGACAGCTTCGCGTGGGAGAATTCCTTCACCACATTTTCAGAAACGTCACCTTCTTTTTCTTGGATACCAGTAAGTACCAGATTTTCTCTCATAGATCTAGTCTGTATGTCAAGTAAGGCTTCGCTCAGAAAGATGTTCTCCTTTTTAAGTTAATTAATGTCCGTTTCAATCTTATTGACTGTCCCTTTAAGCATGTTTGTTTCTGTCTCCATTGTCGTAGCTTTTTCGTCACTCATCTCGAGGCTAGCCTTCAACTCCTTTTAAGTATGCCCAGTTTGTCATTTATCGATTTTTACAGATCGGTTTCCACCCTAACTATTCCCGGGGGTGAAAAGCATAACTTGTCTGTGTCTGTCAAGGAGTCGTGTTTTCTTTTGGAGATTGGTTCTCCTTGTTTACTCTCCATCATCTTTGAGTTTAGCTTGTTTTCACAATATTTGTTGCTACATTTTTCTAGCCATATGATTTTTTTGCGTTGTTATCCAGATTGAAGGTTATTACCCATGAGTATGTAATGTGCTAATATTTAGTCTAACTTTCAGATTTTGAACATAATGTTTTATCTTGAGGCGATCTGCACCGCTGTGTTCAGTCCGCCATTTTACCTCACACCCCTCTGTCTCTCTCATTGTTCGGGTGAAGAGACATCAATCATTTTTAGGGCCTTCCTCTGCCACCGCCTGGTATAGAGGTCCTGGATGGCAGGAAGCTTGGCCCCAGTGATGTACCCTCTGTAGTGTCTTGCGGTCGGAGACCGAACAGTTGCCATACCAGGCAGTGATGCAACCAGTCAGGATGCTCTTGATGGTGCAGATGTAAAACTTTTTTAGGATCTGATGACCCATGCCAAATCTTTTCAGTCTCCTGAGGGGGAATAGGCCTTGTCGTGCCCTCTTCACGACTGTCTTGGTGTGTTTGGACCATGATAGTTTGTTGGTGATGTGGACACCAATGAACTTGAAGCTCTCAACCTGATCCACTACAGCCCCATCGATGAGAATGGAGTTGTGCTCGGTGCTCCTTTTCCTGTAGTCCACAATCATCTCCTTTGTCTTGATCACATTGAGGGAGAGGTTGCTATCCTGGCACCACACGGCCAGGTCCCTGACCTCCTCCCTATAGGATGTCTCATGGTTGTTGGTGGAGAAGGTTAAACCAAGGCCTTATACCTTTTAAATGGTTATTAAATGATGTTATGATAAACTGTAAGGTCTCCTCTTCAGGAGACCTCTGTGTGTGTGTGTTAAAACCTGATTTTGAGAGTTGTGACCTTCAGACACTATCAGAAGGCGTCTATGTTCAGACTCCTCCTGTCTGGATCCCACTGTGGTTATCTGGTTTTCTGAGAACATAAGGCTGCCATAGACCTGATGAAACCAGCCACCTGTCAGAAGATGCTTACACTCATTCACATTGTTATGACTCTATATTTGTGATGAAAAGTCAAGTTTCGGTCAAACCCACTTCTGAGCTTTTAATTGCTGATGAGATGGTTACTGCTGTTAGAGGAAACGTTAGATTTATTAAAATGTTGTTGCCAGGTTAACTCACGCAAGGAGGACTGAGAGAGTCTATATGAGTTGCAGGATGTCTTAGACAATTTGCAGAACTTGGGAGAACTATCATATACTATTATACTGTACTCTGTACCAACTTCTGCCTACAATTGTATTACTAAAAGCAGTATTTTAATACTTAAACAAAGAGTCTATGTTTCCTTTCCATTACTAATGTATGTTTGTTAACTATAGACCTGATCATTTGTTGAAGAAATTGACCGACATTGGTGATCAGACTGTTGTGTCGTTGACAAACTTAATGATGGTGTTGGAGTCATGCCTGGCCATGCAGTCATGAGTGAGAGCACAGAGAGCACAGAAGAAGACTGAGCACGTACCCCAGAGGGGCCCCTGTGTTGTTTCCTACCCTTACCACCTGGGGGCGGCCCGTCAGGAAGTCCAGGATCCAGTTGCAGAGGGGGGTGTTTAGTCCCAGAGTCCTTAGCTTAGTGATGAGCTTTTGGGGGCACTGTGGTGTAGAACGCTGATCTGTAGTCAATTAATAGCATTCTCACATAGGTGTTCCTTTTGTCCAGGTGGGAAAGGGCAGTGTGGAGTGCAATAGAGATTGCATCATCTGTGGATCTGTTGGGGCGGTATGCAAATTGGAGTGGGTCTAGAGTTTCTGGGATAATGGTGTTGATGTGAGCCGTGATCAGCCTTTCAAAGCACTTCATGGCTACAGACGTGAGTGCTACGGGTTGGTAGTTATTTAGGCAGGTTACCTTAGTCCCTGTGCAAAGGAACACTATGTTGGTCTGCTTGAAACATGTTGGTATTACAGACTCAGTCAGGGACAGGTTGAAAATGTCAGTGAAGACACTTGCCAGTTGGTCAGCGTATGCTTGGAATACACGTCCTGGTAATCCGTCTGGCCCTGCGGCCTTGCTCACATCGGCTCGTGGGATCACACAGTCATCCGGAACAGCTGATGCTCTCATGCATGCTTCAGTGTTGCTTGCCTCGAAGCGAGCATAGAAGTAATTCAGCTACGTCTGCTATGCTCGTGTTACTGGGCAGCTCGTGATTGGTCTTCCCTTTGTAGTCTGTACAAGTTTGCAAGCCTTGCCACATCCGACAAGCATCGGAGCTAGTGTAGTACGATTTAATCTTAGTCCTGTATTGACGCTTGCCTTTTTGATAGTTTGTCGTAGGGCATAGCGGGATTTCTTATAAGCGTCTGGGTTAGAGTCCCACTTCTTGAAAGCAGCAGCTCTACCCTTTAGCTCAGGGCGGATGTTGCCTGTCATCCATGGCTTCTGGTTGGGGTATGTCCATACAGTCACTGTGGAGACGACGTCATCGATACACTTTTTAATGAATGTCACTGGTGTAGAGAGGAGTATGCAGGAGGCAGTCACAGGTTTAGAGCTACTGAATTTATTTAAGCACCATAGATCAATGCTGGTCGAAACCCAAACGCTGTTGTGCTCAAAATATATCTTCATAAACAAAAAGGCATAGGGCGAACCCAAAGTGCAAAATATAAAGTACTCAGGAAATAGTAGGAGACATTCCTCTCAGGAAAACAAGTAGCATTTACAATGACCGACAAAGACAAATGGCTGAGGGAGTATATATACAGTGATAGAGTGGGAATTGGAACCAGGTGTAATGATGATGAGACAAGTCCGGGATTGATGAGTGAAGGGCGTTTGCCAGCAGTAGGTTCGGCAGCAGCTAGAAGGCAGGCGACGCCGAATGCCTGAGCTGGACAGGAGGGGGAGCCAAAGCGAAGGCTGGTGTGACAATGATGCCAGTGACTGATGTGGTGTACTCCTCAATGCCACTGGAAGAATCCCGGAACATGTTCCAGTCTGTGATAGCAAGCAGGAATCAGGAGGATAGAGTTGTGGTCGGATTTACCAAATGGAGGGAGGGAGAGCTTTGTAAGCGTCTCTGTGTGTGGAGTATAGGTGATCTAGAATTGTTTTCCCTCTAGTTGCACATTTAACATGTTGATAGAAATTTGGTAGAACTGATTTGAGTTTCCCTGCATTAAAGTCTTCGGCCACTAGGAGCTCCGCCTCTGAGTGAGTGGTTTCCTGTTTGCTTATTTCCTTATAGAGCTGACTGAGTGCAGTAATGGCAGCTTTCCCACTCGCCTTCTGCGGGTCCTCACGAGGCATCCCGCTCTGTGTCCTCTGTGCCTGCGTTTCTTCCTCTTGCAAATAATGGGGATATTGGCCCTGTCGGGTGTTTGGAGAATGTTCTGTGTGTCTTGCTTGTTGAAGAAAAAATCTTTGTCTAACCCGAGGTGAGTGATCGTTGTCCTGATATCCAGAAGCTCTTTTTTGCCGTTAGATACGGTTGCAGGAACATTATGTACAAAATAAGTTACAAATAACGCAAAAACCCCCGCATAATAGCACAGTTGGTTGGGCGCCCGTAAAACAGCTGCCATTTCTTCCGGTGCCATTTTAAGATATAATGTACTATATTGTACTATATTGTACTGTACCCTACCTAAACTCTATGAACTAAACTCTACTGTACTGAACTAAACTGTATTGTGCTGTACTGTACTGAACTGTACTGTGCTGTACTGTAATGTGCTGTGAGACATAGACGTCCACTCCGGACCGACCAAATTTGGTCTTGTTTGGGGGCAGGGCTAATTATAATAATACCGCGCAGCATGCTGGGTATTTTTACATTTACATTTTGGGCTTTAGCAGACACTCATATATCACAGTCACAGCACGAAATATTTTCCGTAACCATTACTGAGAATACTATTGTCGTTGAAGTGTTCTGTTGTGTTTTTGTGTTGGTCTGAAAACTTTGAACATGTTCCCTGCCAGTTCTAAAGCTTTTCAAATAGACCAGACAATCAACAGACCCACAAAATACCAGACCATAAGACCAGCCCAGAACCCAAACCCTGACGCCAGCAATCAAGATCCCCAAAACCCCCTATCCCCTCTGAGAAACCGTCTACCCCTCCTAGACCCCTCAACATACCAACCCCTTCCCCCCAGTCCATTACTTCCACTGATCACTCCTCCCTGCCCCTTACTGTCCCTGATCCCCCCTCCCACCACCAACTGCCCTTGACCCCCCTACCATAGGCCCTACTGCCCCTGACTCCTCCCCCTGCTCCTTAAATTGTCAGCATGCTTCAGTTCTGCTAGCCGAACCGCACGAGTGTGCTCACATACTCCCTTAAAAGACCTTTGCTTGAAAAACGAGAAGAAAGTGGCAATAGTACTGTTTGTCCATTGTGAGATGCGGTAGTCAGTAAACACCTCCTCAAAATAGTCAGAATTAATCTGAGATAAGTCAAGAAATCAGTCATTAATTTTTATGTTTTAGCTGGAGAGATCTTAGTTGCGCAATTTTACATCTAGCTAAGATGTTTGGTGCAGTATTTTTAGATAAAAAAATGTACATGAAAACGAGTCTTCACTCATTAAATGACAACAAAGACTTTATTGAAGAATCTCTACTCTTGACCAGTCACCGACTAAAGGGAGTAGACTTCGGCTCCAAACTTGGGTTGCCTCCAGAAAAAATCTTGTGTGCCCGAAAAGCTGAAAAAATCCTTTCAGAAGGCCAAAAACATCACAAAATGTCTTCATAATATATGAACAAATTCTACTGAACTGTTTTGGCTGGGAAGCATGCAGACGCCTTTAAAGGCGACAAAGATCCACCACCCTTAGCCCTTGCTGCCCCTGATCCCGCACAGCAGCAAACTAGCAAGCCTCAGTCCAGACCCACCAGACCCACCAGACCCTCCAAACTGCCTTAACCCCTCCCAGCATCCCTCATTCTATCATCAAGTCAGTACAGGGGACCATGCAACCATGCAGTGTTGTCATGTTTTGCTGCCTTGTTATGTTGTTGTTTTAGGTCTCTCTTTTAGGTCTCTCTTTATCTAGTGTTGTGTCTCTCTTGTGATGTGTGTTTTTGTTACATTTATATTGTAGGGCCTCCTGGATGGTGCAGTGGTCTAGGGCTGCTGTGCCACCAGAGACTCTGGGTTCGCGCCCAGGCTCTGTCGCAGCCGGCCGCGACCAGGAGATCCGTGGGGCGACGCACAATTGGCCTAGCTTCGTCCGGGATAAGGAGGGCTTGGCCGGTAGGGATATCCTTGTCTCATCGCGCACTAGCGCCTCCTGTGGCGGGCCGGGCGCAGTGCACGCTAACCAGGTCGCCAGGTGTACGGTGTTTCCTCTGACACATTGGTGCGGCTGGCTTCTGGGTTGGATGCGCGCTGTGTTAAGAAGCAGTGCGGCTTGGTTGGGTTGTGTTTCAGAGGATGCATGGCTTTCGACCTTCGTCTCTCCCGAGACTGTATGGGAGTTGTAGCGATGAGACAAGATAGTAACTACTAACACTTGGATACCACGAAATTGGGGAGAAAATATATATATATATTGTAATTTAAAAATAATATTAATACCAGGCCCCGTCCCTGCAGGAGGCCTTTTGTCTTTTGGTAGGCCGTCATTGTAAATAAAATAAAAATTTAACTGAAAAAGGTTCAATAAAAAAATAAAACCAGGCAGTCTGTCACGACTTCCGCCGAAGTTGGTGCCTCTCCTTGTTCGGGTGGCGTTCGGGGTCGTCGTCACCGGTTTACTAGCAGCCACCGATCTACGTTTCATTGTTCAATTGTTTTGTCTTTATTGTACACACCTGGTTTCCATTACATTATTATTTATTCCCTATTTAACCCTCTGGTTCCCACATGGTTTTGTGCGTGTTTGTTCGTTGTTAAGTGTTCGCTATTTCTGTGAGCTGGAGTATTTTCCCTGCATGGAATTATTTTTGTTGTTTATTCAAGTAAAGTACTTTTTTTACTCAGTTCTGTGTCCTGCGCCTGACTCCGTCCTACCTGCTGCATATTGACACTTGACACAGTCAGTGGGGATGCATGCCAAGACCTGTGAACAGCAAAAAAAACACACAACAACACAAACAACCCGCTAGAGGCCCTCATCCAAATCTGCAATGACCTCCTCCCCAATAAACCATCATCATGACCCTGACAACACACTCAGAACAGAAGGACTTTTTTCAGATGGCTGTTCATGGTTGCCTTCCCGCGAATCCATCCATAGATGGCAAAAGGTACGTACAGAAAACTCCCCCCACGGAGGGACCTACACTGAACACACAAACCAACTGTAGGTGAGTGCTCCAAGTTCAGGCTGGTCTAGGCCCTGTTTGTTCCCTCTGTCCTCCAGCGTCCAGCTTTGCCACCTCATCACTCCTCCTCCAGCACCAGCCCCTCCACCACCCCCTTCTTCCTCTCCGTCTCTCTCCCTCTTCCTCCCTCTACACCAGAACTAGACCAGTGTGAGGAAAACATTGTTGTCTGAAGGGACAGCCTTGAATTGTACATCTTGTCTCATACAATCACTGGTTCCTGTAGGTGCTGAGACCTACAGGAGGCCTGGTGCGTGGAGGAGGCACTGGATGGACCGGGCTGTGGGGGAGCACTGGAGCTCTGGTGCGCAGCCTTGGCACCACTCCTCCAGGCTGGATGACCACTTTAGCCCGGACCCTCCAAAGTGCAGGCACACAATATACTGGACGGTGGCTTCAGAGCCTCTCATTGGCTAGTACATAGCATCAGCAATCTATATACAGCATTGATCTGCACTAGAAATACTTGGCAAGTATTTACCCAGCGAATCCCCTAATGAAGATGCTAAGGTGGGATCCTTGGGAAGTCCAAATCTGACGTCACCACATTGAAGTTGACATTTAAAAAGATTAAGGTATTGGTAGGGGTTAAGGTTAGGGTTAAGGGTTTAGGGTAGGGACATCCCAAGGAATCTACTTAGCATCTACTGAATAACTATGACACATAGGCCTTCACTTATGTCAATGGTTTCACCGTACTACTTTCTTGTAGTGACCTTAATCCCAACACCTAGTCTTCTTGTGAAGAGATTTGGGTACCTTGGCATAACAGCTAAGGTGTTGGGTTGACTGTCAAAGTTGTGACTTTGTTGTGACTTTGCTACACTAGTGTCCGAATTTGATGGACCCCAGTTGTGGCCATCAAGAGTGTATACCAAGTGTGCAGGTACATTTCATGTTTACATTTGAGCGGTTTAGCAGATGCTCTTATCCAGAGTGACAATTAGTGCATTCATCTTATGATAGCTAGGTTAGACAACAACATATTATAATTGTAGAAAGTACATTTTCCCTCAAAGTAGTTACAATAATTATCAACAAAATCCTTAGGTTGAAGTTGTGTGGCGTCATTTTCCCTACATTTTCCCCCAGCCCTTGTCGTGGAAATTTCCTGTATTTACCAAATCATGAGAGCAAACCACACACAAGTCAGAGTTATCACAAAGTCAATTTTTTATTATATGAGCTCCATCACAACACTGTGACTCTCAGATCAATTCAGTGTCTATAAATGAATTCTCTGAGTGTTCCTTACACATTGCAACTGAGATCCTTTATAGCAAAGACACACATAGCCAGACAGCATTGTCTCCTAAACTATGATCTTTTCTCAAACTCAGAACCATAAACCAAATCCACATATCAACAGGCATATATCAAATCCTTCAATTTGCTTGCCGCCACAATAGATCCACAGACAATGCAATTACCATCACAATGCACACTGTCCTGGCTATCATCCAGAAGGCGAGGTCAGTGCAGGTGCATCAAAGCTGGGACCGAGAGACTGAAAACAGCTTCTATCTCAAGGCCATCAGATTGTTAAACAGCCATCACTAACACAGACTTGAAATAATTGGCCACTTTAATAAATGGATCACTCGTCACTTTAATTATGCCACTTTAATAATGTTTGCATATCTTGCATCACTCATCTCATATGTATATACTGTAGTTATACCATCTATTGGATCTTGACTGTGCTCCTCAGTCATTGCTCATCCATATATTTATATGTATATATTCTTATTCCATTCCTTCACTTAGATTTGTGTGTATTAGGTAGTTGTTGTGGAACTGTGAGATTACATGTTAGATATTGCTGCACTGTTGGAACTAGAAGCACAAGCATTTCACTACACTCGCAATAACATCTGCTAACCATGTGTATGTGACAAATCAAATTTGATTTGATTAGATTTTTATGAGACTCGAAATTGAGCTCAGGTGCATCCTGGTTCCATTGATTATCCTTGAGATGTTTCCCCAACTTGATTGGAGTCCACCTGAGCATCCAGGACCTCAAACTGGGGCGAAGATTCACCTTCCAACAGGACAACGACCCTTAGCACATAGCCAAGACAACACAGGAGTGGCTTCGGGACAAGTCTCTCAATGTCCTTGAGTGGCCTAGCCAGAGCCCATACTTGAACACGATCGAGCATCTCTGGAGACAACTGAAAATAGCTGTGTAGCAGCATTCCCCATCCAACCTGACAGAGCTTGAGAGGATCTGCAGAGAAGAATGGGAGAAACTCCCATATACAGGTGCGCCAAGCTTGTAGCGTCATACCTAAGAAGACTTGAGGCTGCAATCGCTGCCAAAGCTGCTTTAACAAAGTACTGAGTAAAGGGTTTGGATATTTACATAAATGTGATATTTCAGTTTTTTTTTATTTTAAGCATTTGCAAAAATGTCAAAAAAACTGTTTTTGCTTTGTCATTATGGAAGAAAAAAACAATTTTATAAATTTTAGAATAAGGCTGTAATGTAATAAAGAATTTAAAAAGTCCAGGGGTCTGAATACTTTCCGAATGCACTCTACATGTAAGATAGGGACTAGGCAATCAGGATAGAAAATAAACAGAGTAGCAGCAGCATATATGAAGAGTGTGAAGGGGGTGTGTCTATGTGTGACGTTAAAATACATGTATTTTGTGTGTGTGTGTGTGTGTGTGTGTGTGTGTGTGTGTGTGTGTGTGTGTGT